>NC_085077.1:1185115-1209675 GCF_963662255.1 Cinclus cinclus
GGAATTCGGGAGGGGAAAAATCTGCGGCGTTTTGGGGATTTCTGACAAATTTTTTTCCCAGAAAAAAAGACCCAAAACACTGAATTTTTTTAGGGATTCTTTTTCCCAAAAAAAAAAAACCAAAAATTTTTTTTTTTTTTTATTTTTGGGATTCCCTTCCTCCAAATAAAACCAAAACCCAAACTTTATTTTTTTTTTTTTTTTTTTTTTTAGGGATTTTGTTGCCTGGAATTACCCAAATTATATTTTTTCCCCATGAAAAATTTAATTTTTTTGGGAATTTCATCTGGGAATTTGGGAGTTTTGGTGTTTAAAAATTCTCAAAACTGGGATTATTATTTTTTATTTTATTTTTTAATATGCGGGGGAAAAAAATGACATCCATGTAGGAAATTTGGAATTTTTTTTTTTTTTTTTTTGTCCCAAACATGACCCAAATGTTGAAAATTTGGAATTTTTCTCCCAAAGAATCCTGAAAAAAAAAAAAATTGGAATTTTTTGCATTTTTCTCCCTAAAAAATTGTGGGGGGGGAAAAAAAAAAACAAAAAAAAAAAAACAAAAAAAAAAGGGAATTTTGCATTTTTTTTCCTCTCTCTAAAAATTCCCTGAATTTGGGATTTTTATCCCCAAATTCTCTCCTGAAATTCCCTCAATTTGGAATTTGGGGGATTTTTCTCCCTCAAATATTGATATTTTGGATTTTTTATTTTTTATTTTTCCCCTAAAAAAAAAAATAAATTTTTTTTGGGGGGGGGAATTTGGTGATTTTTTCATCCCAAAAGTTGAAATTTAGGAGAATTTTTGCACCCCTAAAAAAAAAAAAAAACCAAAAAAACTCCTCGAATTTTTTTTCGCCCCCCCCCCCCAAAAAAAAAAAATTTTGGGATATGGGGAAGATCCAGAAGGGAAAAATTTCAGGAATTTTTTGGGGGGGAATTTTGGGACTTACGGAAAGAATCGAAATCGGAAAAATTCCAACCTTGAGGTTCCTGGTGGAGTTTGGAGGAAATGGAAGAAACTGGGGAAGGGAAAAAAAAAAAAAAATCCAAAATAAAACGGGCCAAAAAATTCCAGAAAAATCAGAATTTTGAGGGAAGGGATTGGCTTGGGGGGGGGGGGGGGGAAATGTTGGGAATTTTGGGAATTCGGGAGGTTTTGGGGGGGGATTTTTGGGGATTTTTGGGAATTTTGGGGGAATTTTCGGGGGAATTTTGGGGATTTTAAGAGGGATTATTGGAGAAAATTTTTGGGAATTTTGGGGGGAATTTTCAGGGGAATTTTTGGGAATTTTGGGAGGGATTTTTGGGAATTTTGGGGGGAATTTTCAGGGGAATTTTTGGGAATTTTGGGGGAATTTTCGGGGGAATTTTGGGAGGGGTTTTTGGGACTTTTGGGGGAATTTTAAGAGGGATTTTTGGAGGAAAATTTTGGGGAATTTTGTGGATTTTTCGGGGGAATTTTGGGGATTTTAAGAGGGATTATTGGAGAAAATTTTTGGGAATTTTGGGGGGATTTTGGGGGGAATTTTTGGGAATTTTGGGAGGGATTTTTGGGAATTTTGGGGGAATTTTAAGAGGGATTATTGGAGAAAATTTTTGGGAATTTTGGGGGGAATTTTCAGGGGAATTTTTGGGAATTTTGGGGGAATTTTCGGGAGGGATTTTTGGGAATTTTGGGGGAATTTTAAGAGGGATTTTTGGAGGAAAATTTTTGGGAATTTTGGGGGGATTTTGGGGGGAATTTTGGGGATTTTAAGAGGGATTATTGGAGAAAATTTTTGGGAATTTTGGGGGGAATTTTCAGGGGAATTTTTGGGAATTTTGGGAGGGATTTTTGGGAATTTTGGGGGGAATTTTCAGGGGAATTTTTGGGAATTTTGGGGAATTTTCGGGGGTATTTTTGGGCATTTTTGGAGGGATTTTTGAAGGAAATTTTTGGGAATTTTGGGGGGATTTTGGGGGGAATTTTGGGAGGGATTTTCAGGGGGATTTTTGGGAATTTTGGGAGGGATTTTTTGGGAATTTTGGGGGAATTTTCGGGGGAATTTTGGGGATTTTGGGAGGGATTTTTGGGGGAATTTTCGGGGGAATTTTTGGGAGGGATTTTTGAGGGGGGTTTTGTGGAATTTTGGGGGAATTTTTTGGGCATTTTTGGAGGGATTTTTGAAGGAAATTTTTGGGAATTTTGGGGGGATTTTGGGGGAATTTTGGGAGGGGTTTTTGGGAATTTTGGGGGAATTTTCGGGGGGACTTTTGGGGATTTTAGGAGGAAATTTTTGGGAATTTTGGGGCAATTTTCGGGGGGACTTTTGGGGATGTTTGAAGGAAATTTTTGGGAATTTTGGGGCAATTTTCAGGGGGACTTTTGGGGATTTTGGGAGGGAGTTTTGGGAATTTTGGGGGAATTTTCGGGGGGACTTTTGGGGATTTTGGGAGGGATTTTTTGGGAATTTTGGGCACCTCTGGAGAGCGCCAGGGAGCTGAGGACCAGCAGGAGCAGAGAGGTCAGAGCCAGGGTCAGGTACACGGCCGAGAACGAGCGGAGCCGCAGAGGGAGAACGGAACGGGCTGGAAAATGGGGAGAAAAACAGGAAAAATGGGGGGGGAAAAAAATGGGAAAAACGGAGGGAAAGGAGGGAAAATGGTGGGGAAAAAAATAAAAAAAAAAAAAAAGGTGGGGATAAAACAGGGAAGAAACGGGATAAATCATGGAAAAAGAAGGATAAAATCCTGGAAAAAATTAAGGAGAAGCCACGGGCAACGCAGGGGAAATGAAAGGAAAAATTCAGGAAAACGGAGGGGAAAAAGGAAAGAAAAGTCCTGGGGAAAAGCAGGGAAAATTTCAAGGGAAATCAAGGAGAAAAAAAGAAAAAAAAAAATCAAGGAAAAAAAAAATCACGGAACGTCAAGGAAAAACTTTGGGAAAAGGAAGGGAAAACTTCAAGGGAAATCAAGGAAAAATTCAGGGAAAATCCAAGGAAAAATTCCCCCCTCGCTTTTCCCAGGATTTCCCCCCAGTTTTTCCTGCTCTGTTTATCCAGGGATTAATCAATAACTGGGAATGCTCCGAGTTCTGCTCCAGCAGGGGAAAAATTGAGGATAATTCCCAAGATTTGGGATCCTTTTATTGGGAATTATTCAGGGATTCATTCCTGATTAATTCCAGAATTCTTTTAATTGGGATAATTTGTTCCAATGATTAATTTGGGAATCGTTTTGAGAATTATTTTGAGAATTATTTTGAGAATTATTTTGAGAATTATTGAGGAAATTATATTTTTAAAAATGATTTTCTGATTATTTCCATGACTCTTTTAGGAATTCCAGGAATTTGAAGCTCCCAGGATTGGAATTTTTTGGGGGGATTATCCAAATTCTTTGATCAGGGGAGGAAGAGGGAAGGGAAAAAACCTTTGGAAAAATGAGGGAAAAAATCCGGGAATTCCACCTGGGAACTGGCGCAGGTCATCCTGGAGCTCCTCCTCATCCATCCCAGAATTTTTGGGGGGAATTTTTGGGGATTTTTCAGGATCAGGAGAAAGCCGAGAAAGATCCCAGGAATGTTTCAGTTCCCCCTCCCCCTCCAGAAGGTTAAAATTTAATCCAAGGAATTTTGGGGGATTTTAAAACTTGGATTGGGGCCAATCCCAAAGAATTCCTGGGGTTTTTTTTATGGTTTTTTTTTTCTTTTTGTTTTTTTTTTTTTTTAGCCCTTCATCCGAGGAGTTTTAGGAATTTTGAGAAGGGGTTTTAAAATTATTTTTTAAAGAATTTTTTTTTTTGGGGGGGGACGAATTTCTGTGGATTTCGCTGTGATTTTTGATGGATTTTGGGTGAGGTTTTCCTGGGGTTTTCGTTGATTTTTAAAAGCTTTTTATTAATTTTATTTTTTGTTTCATTTGTAGGGGAATTTAAGCAAATTTTAAAAATCTTCGTGTGTTATTTTCGGATTGCAGGGTTTGTAAAATCTTGTGTATTTTTTTTTTTTTAATTTTGGGGTAACTTTTAAGGGATTTGGGGGATTTTTGTGGACTTTTAATGTATATTTTTGTGGATTTTGGGGAAATGTTTGTGGATTCTCGGGGACTTTTTATGAATTTTTGTTAGAATTTATTTTTTTGCAGATTTGGGGTGGGGTTTTTGTGCATTTTTAACACCTTTTGAAGGATTCTTTGTGGATTTCAGAGAAATTTTATTCTAATTTTGGGGGGATTTTTCAGGGAATTTTCAAGGATTTTTTCCTCCTCCCTTTGAATTAAATCCACAAAATCCCGGAGCTGCCGCCTACAAACCCCACTCCACCCCCCCCAAGAAAAAAAAAAACACGTCTGGGAAAAGGGTAAAATCGGGAATTAGCCCCTAAAAAAACAAAACAAAACAAAACAAAAAAAAACAAAACAAAACAAAAAGACCCAAAAAATTGGATTTGGGAACAAATCCCTGAATTCCGAGGGCACGGAGACCTGGAAATGTCACCGCATTTCGTCACCGGGGCCAAATTCCTGCCGATTTTCTGGTCAGAATTCCAGAAGATTCGGGGTCAAAATGGCGTCGAGTCCCTGAGGGGGCGGGAAAAGGGCGGGAAAAAAAAGAGCGGGAAGAAAAGAGCGGGAAGAAAAGAGCGGGAGGGGGGAAAAAAAGGCGGAGAGGGGGATAACAAAGGTAGGGAAAATGCGAGGAAAATGAGAGAAAAATGAGGGAAAAGCGCGAGGAGAGGACGGGGGAAAAGGCGGGGATGGGGTGGGTTTGAGCGCCATTTGTCCCCTCCCTGTCCCGCTTGTTCCCAGTGACCCCTCGGATTCCGAAGAATCCCCCAGTAACTCCCAGTGACCCGCAGCGACCTCACAGTAGCTCCCAGTAACTGCCGGTGCCCTCCCAGTAACTCCCAGTTGCCCCCAGTCCCCACCGGCGGGGCGCCCCAGGCTGCTCCCGCCGCCATCTTGGCCGTTGCTAACAACAAAGGCCGTTACCAAGCAACAGGTGCGGTGTGTGACGTCATATCCGCATTTTAAAAAATCTCGCCACTTCCGGGCCCGGCAAAATGGCGGCCTAGAGGTACCGGGGATGTTCTGGTGGCACCGGGAGGGCCTGGGAAGTACTGGGAGCCTCCTGAAAGGTCCCGGGCAAGCTCCTCAGGTCCCGGGGGAGGCTCCGTACGCCTCTTCGCCCTCCCCAAAATCCACCGACCACCCCCCCCCCCCACACACACACACTTTTTGTCCTGAATTCCTGCTGCGTATGAAATGCACGACGGGGATGAACGACCAGGAGCGACTGCCGATTGCCCTCGGTATTCCCCCGGTTCTCCAGTTGTCCCCCGTTCACCTCCCGAGGCCCGGGTGTAGCCCTCGTATCCCCGCTGTGGCCAAACCGGCGCTACGTTGAGGCTTTCAACGCGCCGCGCGTGTTTCGGAGCGTTGAATTTATTTATAATAAAGCTTCTTTTGAAGTCTCCGTTTATTTCGTGGCTCCGGTGGGACCGAGATACCGTAACCGAGGATGGGCGATGCGGCACTGCGGGTTCGCCTTGCCATTAATTTTGCCCACGCGCGGCCGCCGTCCTTCCTCTCCCGCGTGCTTCTCGGCTTCACCGCGTGTTCGATTGACGGGCGGTTCCACCAATGGAATTGCGGAGACAGGGGCGCCGCGTCCCTTCTGACCAATGGCAGCGCGAGATGGGCGGGTTTTCCCCGTCCCTCGGCGTTCCGGTGTGGGCGGGCCGAGGAGGGCGGGCAGAGGGAAGGGAAGATGGCGGAGGAGGAGAAGCTGCCCGCGGGGTGGGAGAAGCGCATGAGCCGCAGCTCCGGTGAGGGCCTGAGGGCGGGGAGCGCCCGGGGGGGATCCGGGGAGCCGCTGGGAAGGAACAGCGGGGATGGAAGAGGTGGGAAAACGGGGTGGGGGCGGCGGTGATGGGTATTGGAGGGGATGAGGGGGCGTGGGGGGGCGGGGGAGGAGGGAGATGCGTGAGGGGAATTTGAGGGGGGGGCACCGAATTAAGGGGGGGTCCTGAGGAGGGCATCACCTCAGGGAAAGGAGGATACCCCAATTTAGGGGGGTTTGGGGGAACGGGGGGCGTCAATTCCGTGAGGGGAATTTTGGGGGGGGGGGGGTCCCTCTAATTTAGGGGGTTCTATCTTTAGGAAATGGGGGACGCCCAATTTTTAGAGGGGGGGGGGTCGACAACTCCATGAGGGGATTTTGGGGGTTCCCCTTCATTTGAGGGGGGTCATGGCCTCAGGGAGGGGAGGGGGGGGCACCTCCGCGAGGGGAATTTTGGGGTGGGGGTTCCCCCTCATGAGGGTAATTGGGGGGGGGGGGGCGTCACCTCAGCCAGGGGAATTTGAGGAACTGGGGGGGGGAGGTTTTGGGGGGGTCAGAAATTGATTTTTGGAGCTCCCAAGTCGGTTTTTTAGGGTCATTAATGTCCGTTTTTGGCATCAGTCAGTAACCAATCACTGGTCAATAGCCAATAAGTGATCAATAAGTGATCAATAAGTGATCAATAAGTGATCAATAAGCCTCCAGGCCCCGGGTACTACCCATTTCAACTGGTGAAACGGAACCTGGGGAGTCTCTCAATGGATTAATTCAGACACATAGGATGACATTTAATACCAATAACCCATATTTATGAGTACCAATAATCAATCTATATCTGATAACCGATCAATAACCGATAACCGATCAATAACTGATCCATAACCCCTCCAGGCCGCGTGTACCACTTCAACCACCTGGTGAAACTGAACCTGGGGAGTCCCTCAATGCATTTTTGGGGCGGACAGGATGAAATTTAATTCCAATAACCCATATTTATGAGTACCGATAACTGATCAATAACCGATAACCGATCAATAACTGATCAATAACCCCTCCAGGCCACGTGTACCACTTCAACCACCTGGTGAAACTGAACCTGGGGAGTCCCTCAATGGATTTTTGGGGCGGACAGGATGAAATTTAATTCCAATAACCCATATTTATGAGTACCGATAACCGATCAATAACCGATAATTGATCAATAACTGATCAATAACCCCTCCAGGCCGCGTGTACCACTTCAACCCCCTGGTGAAACTGAACCTGGGGAGTCCCTCAATGCATTTTTGGGGTGGACAGGATGAAATTTAATTCCAATAACCCATATTTATGAGTACCGATAACCGATCAATAACCGATAATTGATCAATAACTGATCAATAACCCCTCCAGGCCGCGTGTACCACTTCAACCCCCTGGTGAAACTGAACCTGGGGAGTCCCTCAATGCATTTTTGGGGCGGACAGGATGAAATTTAATTCCAATAACCCATATTTATGAGTACCGATAACCGATCAATAACCGATAATTGATCAATAACTGATCAATAACCCCTCCAGGCCGCGTGTACCACTTCAACCACCTGGTGAAACTGAACCTGGGGAGTCCCTCAATGCATTTTTGGGGCGGACAGGATGAAATTTAATTCCAATAACCCATATTTATGAGTACCGATAACCGATCAATAACCGATAATTGATCAATAACTGATCAATAACCCCTCCAGGCCGTGTGTACCACTTCCACCACCTGGTGAAACTGAACCTGGGGAGTCCCTCAATGCATTTTTGGGGCGGACAGGATGAAATTTAATTCCAATAACCCATATTTATGAGTACCGATAACCGATCAATAACCGATAATTGATCAATAACTGATCAATAACCCCTCCAGGCCGCGTGTACCACTTCAACCCCCTGGTGAAACTGAACCTGGGGAGTCCCTCAATGCATTTTTGGGGCGGACAGGATGAAATTTAATTCCAATAACCCATATTTATGAGTACCGATAACCGATCAATAACCGATAATTGATCAATAACTGATCAATAACCTCTCCAGGCCGCGTGTACCACTTCAACCCCCTGGTGAAACTGAACCTGGGGAGTCCCTCAATGCATTTTTGGGGCGGACAGGATGAAATTTAATTCCTATAACCCATATTTATGAGTACCGATAACCGATCAATAACCGATAATTGATCAATAACTGATCAATAACCCCTCCAGGCCGCGTGTACCACTTCAACCACCTGGTGAAACTGAACCTGGGGAGTCCCTCAATGCATTTTTGGGGCGGACAGGATGAAATTTAATTCCAATAACCCATATTTATGAGTACCGATAACCAATCAATAACCAATAATTAATCAATAACGGATCAATAACCCCTCCAGGCCGCGTGTACCACTTCAACCACCTGATGAAACTGAACCTGGGGAGTCCCTCAATGCATTTTTGGGGCGGACAGGATGAAATTTAATTCCAATAACCCATATTTATGAGTACCGATAACCGATCAATAACCGATAATTGATCAATAACTGATCAATAACCCCTCCAGGCCGCGTGTACCACTTCAACCACCTGGTGAAACTGAACCTGGGGAGTCCCTCAATGCATTTTTGGGGCGGACAGGATGAAATTTAATTCCAATAACCCATATTTATGAGTACCGATAACCGATCAATAACCGATAATTGATCAATAACTGATCAATAACCCCTCCAGGCCGCGTGTACCACTTCAACCACCTGGTGAAACTGAACCTGGGGAGTCCCTCAATGGATTTTTGGGGCGGACAGGATGAAATTTAATTCCAATAACCCATATTTATGAGTACCGATAACCGATCAATAACCGATAATTGATCAATAACTGATCAATAACCCCTCCAGGCCGCGTGTACCACTTCAACCACCTGGTGAAACTGAACCTGGGGAGTCCCTCAATGCATTTTTGGGGCGGACAGGATGAAATTTAATTCCAATAACCCATATTTATGAGTACCGATAACCGATCAATAACCGATAATTGATCAATAACCCCTCCAGGCCGCGTGTATTACTTCAACCACCTGACGAACGCCAGCCAATGGGAGCGGCCGAGCGGGGCGGGGAGGGCGGAGCCGTGCCGCGTGCGCTGTTCGCACCTGTTGGTGAAGCACAGCCAATCACGGCGCCCGTCCAGCTGGAGGCAGGAGCGCATCACCCGCTCCAAGGAGGAGGCGCTGCAGCTCGTCAATGGTTTGGGGGATTTTGGGGGATTTTGGGGGATTTTGGGGATTTTTGGGGTTTTGGGATTTTGGGGGTTTTGGGGTTTTGGGGATTTTTGGGGTTTTTTGGGGTTTTTAATGGGAATTTTTTGGTTATAGTTTCTGGTTACAGATCCGTGTTTGAGTTCCCTGCAGCTCGTCAATGGTTTGGGGGATTTTGGGGGATTTTGGGGGATTTTGGGGATTTTTGGGGTTTTGGGATTTTGGGGGTTTTTGGGGTTTTTTGGGGTTTTTAATGGGAATTTTTTGGTTATAGTTTCTGGTTACGGATCCGTGTTTGAGTTCCCTGCAGCTCGTCAATGGTTTGGGGGATTTTGGGGGATTTTGGGGGATTTTGGGGATTTTTGGGGTTTTGGGATTTTGGGGGTTTTGGGATTTTGGGGGTTTGGGGGTTTTTGGGGTTTTTTGGGGTTTTTTGAGGTTTTTAATGGGAATTTTTTGGTTAGAGTTTCTGGTTACGGATCCGTGTTTGAGTTTCCTGCAGGTCGTCAATGGTTTGGGGTTTTTTGGGGTTTTTGGGGATTTTGGGGTTTTGGGGTTTTGGGGTTTTTTGGGGTTTTTTGGGGTTTTTTGGGGTTTTTTGAGGTTTTTAATGGGAATTTTTTGGTTATAGTTTCTGGTTACGGATCCGTGTTTGAGTTCCCTGCAGCTCGTCAATGGTTTGGGGATTTTGGGGGGATTTTGGTATTTTGCGGGATTTTGGGGTTTTTGGGGTTTTTAATGGGAATTTTTTGGTTATAGTTTCTGGTTACAGATCCGTGTTTGAGTTCCCTGCAGCTCGTCAATGGTTTGGGGGATTTTGGGGTTTTTTAGGGAATTTTGGGGTTTTTTGGGGTTTTGGGGATTTGGGGTTTTTTGGGGTTTTTAATGGGAATTTTTTGGTTATAGTTTCTGGTTACGGATCCGTGTTTGAGTTCCCTGCAGCTCGTCAATGGTTTGGGGGATTTTGGGGGATTTTGGGGTTTTGGGGGTTTTGGGGATTTTTGGGGTTTTGGGGGATTTTGGGGTTTTTAATGGGAATTTTTTGGTTATAGTTTCTGGTTACGGATCCGTGTTTGAGTTCCCTGCAGGTCGTCAATGGTTTGGGGGATTTTGGGGTTTTTGGGGATTTTGGGGTTTTGGGGTTTTTGGGATTTTGGGGGATTTTGGGGTTTTTGGGGTTTTTAATGGGAATTTTTTGGTTATAGTTTCTGGTTACGGATCCGTGTTTGAGTTCCCTGCAGCTCGTCAATGGTTTGGGGGATTTTGGGGGATTTTGGGGGATTTTGGGGTTTTGGGGTTTTGGGGTTTTGGGGGTTTTGGGGTTTTGGGGTTTTTTGGGGTTTTTTGGGGTTTTTTGGGGTTTTTAATGGGAATTTTTTGGTTATAATTTCTGGTTACGGATCCGTGTTTGAGTTCCCTGCAGCTCGTCAATGGTTTGGGGGATTTTGGGGGGATTTTTTTGTGGTTTTCCCATTTATTCCCAACGATATTTTTTTGGGGGGGGGATGAAAACCCCCAATAATCTCGATTTTCGGGCTGGGTTTTTGGGGCTCTTTCTCCTTTCCGAGGGAATTCCCAGGATGTTTTTTTTTTTTTTTCCCCCCTAATTTTTAGGAATTTTGTTTTTTTTTTCCTGGATTTTCCAGGTTACATCCAGAAGATCAAATCAGGAGAGGAGGATTTTGAGTCTTTGGCTTCTCAATTCAGCGACTGCAGCTCGGCCAAGGCCGGAGGGGATTTGGGAGCATTTGGGAGAGGTGAGGATTCCTTCCAAAAAAATCCTAAAAAAAACAAACAAAAAAAACCCAAAAAAAACCACCCCAAATCCAGGGAATTCTTCCCAGAAAATCCCAAATCTGTGGATTTATCCCCAAATCCGGGGGATTTATCCTCAAAAAAAATATCCAGATTTCAGGGGATTTATCCCAAAAAAATCCAAATTTCAGGGGTTTTTACCCAAAAAATTCCAATTTCAGGGGATTTATCCCCCCAAAAAATCCCAATTTCAGGGGATTTATCCCCCCAAAAAATCCCAATTTCAGGGGATTTATACCCAAAAAAATCCAGATTTTCAGGGGATTTATACCCTCAAAAAAATCCCAATTTCAGGGGTTTTATACCCAAAAAATTCCAATTTCAGGGGATTTATCCCCCAAAAAAATCCCAATTTCAGGGGATTTATACCCAAAAAAACCCAGATTTTCAGAGGATTTATCCCAAAAAAATCCAAATTTAAGTGCTTTTATACCCAAAAAAATCCCAGTTTCAGGGGATTTATACCCAAAAAAATTCCCAATTTCAGGGCATTTATTTAAAATAAAAATGAGAAGATTTATCCCAAAAAACCCCAAATCCAGGGAATCCATCCCAAAAAATCCCAAATCCATGGATTTATCCTGAAAAAAATCCCAATTCCAGGTAATTCCTCCCCCCCAAAAAAAAAAAAAAAATTCCAATTTTTCCCCCCTGAAATCCCAATTTTTTTTATTTTTTTTTTGGAAAACCCCCAAAAATCCCAAATTTTTTAGGGAATTTCGGGTCTTCTCCCTCCTTTTCTCCCTAAATAATTTTATTTTCACTTTTACGACCCCAAAATTCCAATTGGGATCCAATTTGGGAATCGACCCCTCCCTTTCCAAATCCCAATTTTTTTTTTTTTTTTTTTTTTTTGGGAAAAGGCCAAAAATCCCAAATTTTTTAGGGAATTTCACGTCTTTTCCCTCTTTTTCACTCTAAATATTTTTATTTTCACTTTTACGACCCCAAAATTCCAATTCGGATCCAATTTAGGAATCGACCCCTCCCTTTCCAAATCCCAATTGGTTTTTTTGGGAAAAGGCTCAAAATCCCAAATTTTTTAAGGAATTTTGGGTCTTCTCCCTCCTTTTCTCCCTAAATAATTTTATTTTCACTTTTACAACCCCAAAATTCCAATTGGGATCCAATTTGGGAATCGACCCCTCCCTTTCCAAATCCCAATTTTTTTATTTTTTTTTAATTTTTTTTATTTTTTGGGAAAAGGCTCCGAAACTCCCGCTTTCCGACGGAATTCCGGGTTTTTCTCCGCAGGGCAGATGCAGAAGGCGTTCGAGGACGCGTCGTTCGCGCTCCGGGCCGGCGAGATGAGCGGCCCCGTTTTCACGGAATCCGGGATCCACATCATCCTCCGCACGGAGTGAAGTGCCTTGGGAAGGGCCGGAATTCCCGGGAATTCCGCGGGGAAGCCTCGGGAATGAGTCTGTGGAGATCCGCGGGAGCCTACAGGGATTGGTGGAAATCCGCGTGGGAATTCTTGGGAATCCACGGGAATCCTTGGGAATCCTCGGGAATCTATGGAAATCCTTGGGAATTTCTTGGGAATCCGTGGAAATCCTTGGGAATTCTTGGGAATCCGTGGAAATCCTTGGGGGTTTCTTGGGAATCCTCAGGAATTTTTGGGGAATTCTTGGGAATTATTGGGAATCCTCAGAAATCCTTGGGAATTCTTGGGAATTCTTGGGAATGGGAATTCTTGGGAATCCTTGGGAATTCTTGGGAATTCTTGGGAATGGGAATTCTTGGGGATCCTCGGGAATCCTTGGGAATTCTTGGGAATCCTCAGGAATCCATGGAAATCCTTGGGAATTCTTGGGAATCCTCAGGAATCCTTGGGAATTCTCGAGAATCATCAGAAATCCTTGGGAGTTCTTGGGAATCCTCAGGAATCCATGGAAATCCTTGGGAATTCTTGGGAATCCTCAGGAATCCTTGGGGATTCTTGGGAATCATCAGAAATCCTTGGGAGTTCTTGGGAATCCTCAGGAATCCATGGAAATCCTTTTGAATTCTTGGGAATCCTCAATCTGTGAGAATACATAGGAATCCTTGGGAATTCATGGGAATTTGGGGGAATCCTTGGGAATTGTTGTGAGTTTACGGAAATCCTTGGGAATCCTCAGAAATCCATGGAAATCCTTGGGAATTCTTGGGAATCCTCAGGAATCCATGGAAATCCTTGGGAATTCTTGGGAATCCTCAGGAATCCATGGAAATCCTTGGGAAGTCTTGGGAGTCCTCAAGAATCCGTGAGAATCCACAGGAATCCTTGGGAATCGCCATGAATTTATGGAAATCCTTGGGAATTCTTGGGAATCCTCTGGAATTCATGGGAATCCTCAAGAATCCATGGAAATAGTCAGGAACTAGTGGGAATCCTCAGGAATCCTTGGGAATTCCTGGGAATCCGTGGGAATCTGTGGGAATTCACGGGAATCCGTGAAAATCGTCAGGAATTCATCGGAATCCTCAATCCATAGAAATCTTTGGGAATCCTCAGGAATTTGGGAATCCTCCAGGAATCCTCAGGAAGTCATGGGAATCCTCAGGATTCCACAAGAATTCATGGAATTCCATGGGAATTTGTGGGAATTCATGGAAATCCTTGGGAATCAGCAAGAATTTATGGAAATCCTGGGGAGTCCTCCGGAATTCGTAGGAATCCATGGAAATCCTCAGGAATCCGCAGAAGATCCTTGGGAATCCTCAGGAATTTGTGGGAATCCATGGAAACCCGCCGAAATCCATGGAAATCATCGGGATTTCAGACATCCAGGGGAGTCCATGGAGATCCTCGGGAATCCTTCAGAATCTGCAGGAATTCCATGGAAATCCCGGGGAATCCACAGGAATTCCACGGAATCCGCGGGAATCCCGCCCCGCGCTCCCGATGCCGTTCCCGATCCCAGAACTCCTCCGTTCTTCCGCGCGCTCCCAGATCGGGCGGGAACCAATACGGGGAATTCCCGCGGGGTTTGTTTTTTTTGTTGTTGTTTTTTTTGGGGTTTTTTTTTTTTTTTGGGAATGTTGGGGCGGCCGGCCGCCGGCGGTGCCGGCTCCGGGAACGCGGCTCGCCACGGTGGTGACGATGACAACGATGGCGATGAGCGACGATAACAATGAACAGCAACTCCCAACGATGGCGATGATGACAATGACACCAGTGACGATGACCATCGCCAACGATGACACCGATGACACTGACAATGTCCAACAACGATGACGCCCAACGACGACGATGACGATGACGACGACGATGACAACGATGATGATACCCAACGATGACACCCAGTGATGATGATGACGATGACACCAATGACAATGATGGTGATGCCCCACGATGACAATTCCAACTATGACAATGCAAACGATGGTGATGATACCAATGACGATACCCAACAATGACGATGACACCAATGGTGATGCCCAACAATGACAACACCTAACGATGACAACGATGACAATACCGAATGGTGACAATACCCAATGATAACGACACCAGTGACAATAACCAACAGTGATACCCAACCATAACTATGACACTGATGACAATAGCCAACGGTGACAATACACAACGTTAACGATGACAACGATGACACCGATGACAATGCCCAACGATGATGATGACAATGACAATACCCAACGATGACGATACAATACCCAACATTGACGATGGCACCAGTGACAATACCCAACGATGACGATGACAATGATGACACTGATGACAATGGTAATACCCAACAATGATGATACCCAACGGTGATGATGACAATGACAATGACAATAACAATACCCAATGATGACAATACCCAATGATGATGATACCAGTGACAATAACCAACTATGATGATGCCCAATGATAACGATACCCAACGATGACGATGACACCGATGACAATACGCAATGACAGTACTCAACAATGACAATACCCAACATTGACGATGATGTCAGTGACAATACCCAACATTGATGATGACAATGACAATACCCAACGATGACAGCACCCAACGATGACAATACCCAACATTGACAATGATAACGATGACACCGATGACAATGACAATACCGAACGATGACAATACCCAACATTGACGATGACAATGACAATACCCAACGATGACAATGACACCGATGACAATACGCAAGGATGACGATACCCAACGATGACGATACCCAACATTGATGATGACAATGACGATAACCAACGATGACGATACCCAAAGATGACAATACCCAACATTGACGATGACAATGACAATACCCAACGATGACAATGATACCAATGACAATACGCAAGGATGACGATACCCAACGATGACGATGACACCGATGACAATGACGATACCCAACAATGATGATACCCAACATTGACAATGACAATGACAATACCCAACGATGACGATGACACCGATGACAATGACAATACCCAACGATGACGATACCCAACATTGACGATGACAATGACAATACCCAACGATGACGATGACACCGATGACAATGACAATACCCAACGATGACGATGACACCGATGACAATATGCAAGGATGACGATAACCAACGATGAAGATACCCAACATTGACAATGACAATACCCAACGATGACGATACCCAACAATGACAATGACAATGACAATACCCAACGATGACGATGACACCGATGACAATGACAATACCCAACGATGACGATACCCAACATTGACGATGACAATGACAATACCCAACGATGACAATGACACCGATGACAATACGCAAGGATGACAATAACCAACGATGATGATACCCAACATTGACAATGACAATGACAATACCCAACGATGACGATACCCAAAATTGACGATGACAATGACAATACCCAACGATGATGATGACACCGATGACGATACCCAACAATGACCCCTCCACCGCCGAAGCTGCCGCTGCCCCCGGCGCCGAGCCAGGCCCCTCCCCCACCCCATGCATGTTTATTTAACTCATTCCCTCGTTTTTCTCCCCAAAAAAAACCACTCCCGATCCGAAGGCTCCGCTTGATCCAAGCCGTTAATTAATTTTTCGTTCATTCATTAATTAACTAATAGCAAACGCAAGGCAGCTCTCGGTGTCCGTCGGGATTATCCCAGGAATTTTCCCGGCATTGTCGCTTGGACTTCCCATAAAACAAACAAAAAAACAAAAAACACCGCCAGATTTTTTGGGGGCGGATTCCCGAGAAATCGGGGAGGTGGGGGGAAAAAAAAAAAATCGCCGGAATTTCCTTTTCCCGTCGGTTTTCAGTTTGGGGTGGAAAAAAGTTGGATTTGGGGTGGGTTTTTTTTTTTTTTTTTTTTTTGTGTCCGAGATTTTTCGGTTCTGTCGTCGTTTTTCGCTTCTGTTCGGTGAGGGGGGAAAAAAAAAAAAAAAGGGGAAAAGAAAAAAAGTCCCAAAAAAATCCCCAAAATCCCAGCTTGGATCCGTGTTAAAATTCCCCCCAAAAAAATTGCTGTAAAGCCCCAGCTCTTTTCCTGCAAAAATAAATCCCTCTCCAATGGAATTTCTTGGAATTCCAGGTTTTTAATTTGTTTGGAAAAAAAAAATAGGGAAAAATGGGAAAAATTCTGGGGGTTTGGGTGGGTTTTTTGGGGATTTTTTTTTTTTTTTTTTTGGTGGAATTTGGAGCTTAAAGTGGAGGGCGGGAAAAAGCTGAAATTGGGATTTATTTAAGAGGAAAATGGGGGTTATTAATAGGGAATAATTGGATTAATTAATGGGGAATAATTGGATTAATTAATAGGGAATAATTGGATTTATTAATGGGGAATAATTGGATTAATTAATAGGGAATAATTGGATTTATTAATGGGGAATAATTGGATTTATTAATGGGGAATAATTGGATTTATTAATAGGGAATAATTGGATTAATTAATGGGGAGTAATTGGATTTATTAATGGGGAATAATTGGATTAATTAATGGGGAATAATTGGATTTATTAATAGGGAATAATTGGATTTAATTAATGGGGAATTGCAGATTTTTATGAATAGGAATGTGGGGTTTAATAACGGAGAAAATGAGTTTTAATTAATGGGAATTATGGGATTTTTTTTTTAATAGGATGCAATTGATTTATTAATGGGGAATAATTGGATTCATTAATGGGGAATAATTGGATTAATTATTGGGGAATAATTGGATTTATTAATGGGGAATAATTGGATTAATTAATAGGGAATAATTGGATTTATTAATGGGGAATAATTGGATTAATTAATAGGGAATAATTGGATTTATTAATAGGGAATAATTGGATTAATAGGGAATAATTGGATTAATTAATGGGGAATAATTGGATTTATTAATGGGGAATAATTGCATTTATTAATGGGGAATAATTGGATTTATTAATGGGGAATAATTGGATTTATTAATGGGGAATAATTGGATTTATTAATAGGGAATAATTGGATTTAATTAATGGGGAATTGCAGATTTTTATGAATAGGAATGTGGGGTTTAATAACGGAGAAAATGAGTTTTAATTAATGGGAATTATGGGATTTTTTTTTTTAATAGGATGCAATTGATTTATTAATGGGGAATAATTTGATTCATTAATGGGGAATAATTGGATTTATTAATGGGGAATAATTGGATTAATTAATAGGGAATAATTGGATTTATTAATGGGGAATAATTGGATTTATTTAATGGGGAATAATTGGATTTATTTAATGGGGAATAATTGGATTAATTAATAGGGAATAATTGGATTAATTAATGGGGAACAATTGCATTTATTAATGGGGAATAATTGGATTAATTAATGGGGAATAATTGGATTTATTTAATGGGGAATAATTGGATTTATTAATGGGGAATAATTGGATTAATTAATAGGTAATAATTGGATTTATTTAATGGGGAATTGCATTTTTTATTCATAGGAATCTCGGGTTTGATTAATGGGAATATGGGATTTAATTAAATCCCATCTTTCCCAATCAATTAAATCCCGTATTCCCTATTAAATAAATCCCTTATTCCCTATTAATAAACCCAATATTTCCCATTAATTAAACCCCACATTCCCATTAAATAAACCCCCAATTCTCCATTAAATAATTCCGATTATTCCCTATTAATAAATCCAATCACATCCTATTAATAAAACCCCATAACCCCATTAATTAAATCCTGCAATCCCTTTTAATAAATCCCATATTTCCCATTATCAAATCCGAGATCAAATTAATTAATTCCCCAATAATTGAGGTTAATTAATTCCTCCCGGATCAAAGAGGTTTCGGGGGAAGAGCCGAATTTTTTTTGGGGGGGGATTTTGGGACAGTTTTATGAATTTTGGGGGATTTGGGTGAGTTTTGAGGGGGGGTTTTGGGAAATTTTGGGAGGATTTCCAGAATTTTGGGGGTTTGGGGGAATTTTTGGGGGTTTTTTGGGGAATTTTTTGGGGATTTTTGGGGAAGTTTGGGGGGATTTTTGGGGATTTTTGGGGCAGTTTTGGGGAATTTTTGGGGGGATTTTTGGGGCAATTTGGGGAAGTTTTGGGGATTTATGGGGAAATTTTTGGGGGAATTTTGGGGAATTCTTGGGGCAGTTTGGGGGAATTTGGGGGGATTTTTTTGGATTTTTGGGGCAATTTGGGGGAATTTTTGGGGATTTTTGGGGGAATTTTTTGGGGATTTTTGGGGGAATTTTTTGGGGATTTTTGGGGGAATTTTTTGGGATTTTTGGGGGAATTTGGAGGGATTTTTTGGGATTTTTGGGGCAATTTGGGGGAATTTTGGGGGGAATTTTTGGGGACTTTTGGGGCAATTTGGGGGAATTTTGGGGGATTTTTGGGGCAGTTTCGTGGAATTTTTGGGGGATTTTTGGGGGAATTTTTGGGGACTTTTGGGGCAGCTTGGGGGAATTTTTGGGGGATTTTTGGGGCAATTTGGGGGAATTTTGGGGCAGTTTGGGGGAATTTTTGGCGCAATTTTTGAGGAATTTGGGGGGAGATTCGAGGGGATTTTGGGGAGAATTTTGGGGGAGGGATTTTAAATCAAAAAAAAAAACCTCCCAAAAAAACAACAACAACAAAAAAAAAAAAACACCCCTCCCCCCCCCCAAAAAAAACCCAAACCCCTCCCCCATGGACCCCTCCCTAAATTTTTGAGGATTTTTTTTTTTTTTAGGATTTTTTTGGGGGATTTTATTTTTGGGGCGGCGGCTCCGAATCTGCGGCTGCGCGGAGGCTCCGGGGTGGGGGAGGGGGGGAGGGATTTTTTTTTTTTTTTTTTAATTTTTTTTTTTTAATTTTGGGGTTGAGGGGGGAGGGAAATTTGGGGATTTTTTTTTTTTTAGGATTTTTTTTTTTTTTGGGGTGGGGGGTTCAGGATGTTCTTCCTCCCCTCCCCCATCCTCCTCTTCCTCTTCCTCCGTGCCCGGCAGGTAAGGGGGGGGGTGGGGGAGGGGAGGAATTTTGGGAATTTTTTTTTTCGGGGGGGGGCGGGGGAGGGGATTTTTGGGGGAATTTTTGGGGGTTTTAAAGGGGGGGGAGGGGGGCGGGAATTTTGGGGAATTTTGGGGAATTTTGGGGATGGCTCTGGGTGTGGCCGTGGGGGAGGGGAGGGGGAGGACACGGGGACAGCGCGGTGGGGGGAGGGGGATACTGGGGGGACTGGGAGATACTGGGAGGCACTGGGGGACACCCCCAGTTTGAACTGGGAGCCACTGGGGGGGGCACTGGGGACACCCCCAGTTTGAACTGGGAGATACTGGGGGGCACTGGGGACACCCCTAGTTTGAACTGGGAGATACTGGGGGGCACTGGGGACACCCCCAGTTTGAACTGGGAGACACTGGGGGGCACTGGGGACACCCTCAGACACTCCCAGTTTGAACTGGGAGCCACTGGGGGGCACTGGGGGACACCCCCAGTTTGAACTGGGAGACACTGGGGGGCACTGGGGACACTCCCAGTTTGAACTGGGAGCCACTGGGGGGCACTGGGGACACCCCCAGTTTGAACTGGGAGACACTGGGGGCCACTGGGGACACCCTCAGACACCCCCAGTTTGAACTGGGAGACACTGGGGGGCACTGGGGACACCCCCAGTTTGAACTGGGAGACACTGGGGGGCACTGGGGACACTCCCAGTTTGAACTGGGGGATACTGGGGACCCTCCCAGTTCTAACTGGGGGACACTTGGGACACCCTCAGACCCTCCCAGTTTGAACTGGGAGATACTGGGGGACACTGGGAACACTGAGACCATTCCCAGTTTAAACTGGGGGACACTGGGGACCCTCCCAGTTTGAACTGGGAGACACTGGGGGGCACTGGGGACACCCTCAGACCCTCCCAGTTTGAACTGGGAGATACTGGGGGACACTGGGAACAATGAGACCATTCCCAGTTTAAACTGGGGGACACTGGGGACCCTCCCAGTTTGAACTGGGAGCCACTGGGGGGCACTGGGGACACCCTCAGACCCTCCCAGTTTGAACTGGGAGATACTGGGGGACACTGGGAACAATGAGACCATTCCCAGTTTGAACTGGGGGATACTGGGATAAAGGGGAACCCCAAAATTCCACCCCAAAGCCCCGAACCCGGCAGATTTTGGGGTCCCGGGAGTTTTTGGGGGGGGGGTCCCACCCAAACCCCTCTTAAACCCAGCCCTAAACCCGGCCCTAAACCCGGCCCTAAACCCGGCCCTAAACCCGGCCCTAAACTCGACTCAAACCCGCCCTAAACCCGGCCCTAAACCCGGCCCTAAACTCGACTCAAACCCGGCTCTAAACCCGCTCTAAACCCGCCCTAAACTCGGCCCTAAACCCGGCTCTAAACCCGCCCTAAACCCGCCCTAAATCTCCCCTAAAGCCGGCTCTAAACCCGGCCCTAAACCCGGCTCTAAACCCGGCTCAAACCCATCCTAAATCTCCCCTAAACCCGCCCTAAACCCGGCTCTAAACCCGCCCTAAATCTCCCCTAAAGCCGGCTCTAAACCCGGCCCTAAACCCGGCTCTAAACCCGGCTCAAACCCATCCTAAATCTCCCCTAAACCCGCCCTAAAGCCGGCTCTAAACCCGCCCTAAATCTCCCCTAAAACCGCCCTAAACTCGGCTCAAACCCATCCTAAACCCGGCTCTAAACCCGCCCTAAACTCGGCTCAAACCCATCCTAAACCCGGCTCTAAACCCGCCCTAAACTCGGCTCAAACCCATCCTAAACCCGGCTCTAAACCCGCCCTAAACTCGGCTCAAACCCATCCTAAACCCGGCTCTAAACCCGCCCTAAACCCAGCTCTAAACCCACCTTTAACGCATCCTAAACCCATCCTAAACCCGGCCTAAACTCAGCCCCTAAACCTGCCCCAAACCCCCACTAAAGTCCCCCCTAAACCCGGTTCTAAACCCCTTCTAAACCCGCCCTAATCCCGTCCCAGCCCCGGTGCCGGTTCCGCCTCAAACCCGCCCTAAATCCGCCCTAAACCCGGCTCAAACCCGCCCTAAACGCGCCCTAAACCCATCCCAAACCCGCCCCGATCCAACCCTAAACCCGCCCTAATCCAACCCTAAACCCACCCCAAACCCATCCCAAACCCGCCCCGATCCCGGTGCCGGTCCCGCCCTAAACCCACCCTAAACCCGCCCCAAATCGGCCCTAAACCCACCCTAAACCCACCCTAAACCCGCCCCGATCCCGCCCTAAACCCGCCCTAAACCCGCCCCGATCCCGTTGCTGGTCCCGCCCCAAACCCGCCCCAAACCCACCCTAAACCCGCCCCAAACCCGCCCCAAACCCGCCCCAAACCCGCCCCAAACCCGCCCTAAACCCACCCTAAACCCGCCCTAAACCCGCCCTAAACCCGCCCTAAACCCGCCCCAAACCCGCCCCAAACCCGCCCCAAACCCGCCCTAAACCCGCCCTAAACCCGTCCTGATCCCGGTGCTGGTCCCTCCCCAAACCCGCCCCAAACCCGCCCCGATCCCGGTGCTGGTCCCGCCCCAAACCCGGCCCTAAATCCGCCCCAAACCCGCCCTAAACCCACCCTAAACCCGCCCCGATCCCGGTGCCGGTCCCGCCCTAAACCCGGCCCTAAACCCGCCCCAAACCCGCCCCAAACCCGCCCTAAACCCGCCCCGATCCCGGTGCTGGTCCCGCCCTAAACCCGCCCTAAACCCGTCCCGATCCCTCCCCGGTGCCGGTGCCGGTCCCGCCCCGGTTCGGAGCCGTTCGGGGCCGTTCGGAGCCGTTCGGGGCCGTTCGGGGCCGCATCAGCCCCGGGCCCCGCTCCCAGCGGGGGCGGCTCCGAGCGGGCCCGGAGCGGCTCCGGATCCGGTACCGGGGACACCCCCGGGACTGGGGGGGGTTCGGGGGGTCCCGGGACCGATTTAAAACCTCGGGGCCGGGGGGGTTCCGATAGCGCCGGTACCGGGTGTTGGTGGCACCGGTACCACCCTCGGTTCCCGGTTCCATCCCCGGTTTTCGCTTCCACCTCCAATTCTCGGGTCCACCGGTGCCATTCCCGGTGCCATTCCCGGTGCCATTCCCGGTGCCATTCCCGTTTTTCGGTGCCGCATTTTTTAAACCGGGGCGGGATCCAATCGATCCATCCCCGGTTCCCGGTGCCATTCCCGGTACCACCTCCAATTCCCGGTGCCATTCCTGATTCCCGGTTCCCGTTCCCGGTGCCATTCCAGGTTCCCGTTCCCACTCCTGATTCCCGGTCCCCATTCCCGGTTCCCATTCCCGGTCCCCATTCCCGGTCCCCATTCCCGGTCTCCATTCCCGGTCCCGGTTCCCGGTCCCCGTTCCCGGTCCCCGTTCCCGGTCCCCATTCCCGGTTCCCGGTCCCCGTTCCCGGTCCCGGTTCCCGGTCCCCGTTCCCGGTCCCCATTCCCGGTTCCCGGTCCCCGTTCCCGGTTTCCATTCCCGGTCCCTGTTCCCGGTCCCCATTCCCGGTCCCGGTTCCCGGTTCCCCGTCCCCATTCACCTTTCCCATTCCCGGTCCCCATTCCCGGTTCCCGGTCCCCATTCCCGGTCCCTGTTCCCGGTTTCCATTCCCGGTCCCCATTCCCGTTCCCGGTTCCCTGTCCCCATTCCCGGTTTCCATTCCCGTTCCCCGTTCCCCTCCCCCCTCCCCGCCCCCTCCGCCGCATTTTTAAACGCGGAGCTCCCCCCAAACCCCCCCTCTCCCTCCCCCCGTCCTCCCTCCCCTCCCTACCCTCCCCCCTCCCGTTCTCCCCGGTATTACCGGGGGAAGGGGGGGGTGGGGGTTGCAGCGTGATGGGCTCGGGGCGGTTCCGGTAGCGGTTCCGGTAGCGGTTCCGGTGACGGTCCCGGTGACGGTCCCGGTAGCGGTTCCTGTAGCGGTTCCTGTAGCGGTTCCGGTGACGGTTCCGGTGACGGTCCCGGTAGCGGTTCCTGTAGCGGTTCCTGTAGCGGTTCCGGTGACGGTTCCGGTGACGGTCCCGGTGGCGGTCCCGGTGGCGGTCCCGGTAACGGTTCCGGTGACGGTCCCGGTAACGGTTCCGGTGACGGTCCCGGTGGCGGTTGCGGTGACGGTCCCGGTAACGGTTCCGGTGACGGTCCCGGTGACGGTCCCGGTAACGGTTCCGGTGACGGTCCCGGTGACGGTTCCGGTAGCGGTTCCTGTAGCGGTCCCGGTGGCGGTCCCGGTGACGGTTCCGGTGACGGTCCCGGTGACGGTCCCGGTGACGGTCCCGGTAGCGGTTCCGGTAGCGGTTCCTGTAGCGGTCCCGGTGGCGGTCCCGGTGACGGTTCCGGTGACGGTCCCGGTGACGGTCCCGGTGACGGTTCCGGTGACGGTTCCGGTAACGGTTCCGGTGACGGTCCCGGTGACGGTCCCGGTGACGGTCCCGGTAGCGGTTCCTGTAGCGGTTCCGGTGACGGTCCCGGTGACGGTTCCGGTGGCGGTCCCGGTAGCGGTTCCTGTAGCGGTTCCGGTGACGGTCCCGGTAGCGGTTCCGGTAGCGGTTCCTGTAGCGGTCCCGGTGACGGTCCCGGTGACGGTCCCGGTAGCGGTCCCGGTAGCGGTCCCGGCTCGGGGGCGATGTCGGTGCCGCTGCTGAAGCTCGGGGCGCTGCTCAGCACCGTGGCCATGGTCACCAACTGGATGTCCCAGACCCTCCCGTCCCTCGTGGGGCTCAACGGCACCGCCGAGTCCCGGGCCGGAACCTCGCAAAAAATCGTGAGTCACCCCCTCCACTCCCCTCCCCCACCCGACCCGACCCGACCCGACCCGACCCGACCCCTCCCCCATCCACCCGGTACCGCCTGATCCCCTCCGTTTTATGGGGGGGGGGGAGGGGAGGGAGAGGGGGGGGGGGGAATAAAAAAAAAGCAACAAAACAAAAACAAATTTGTTCATTTTTTTAAATATTTTTGTTCGTTTTTTTTTCCCCCGATTTTATTTTTTTTTTTTTTTTTTTGGGGGGGAGGGAAGGGGGGGGGGGAGGTGCGGGAGATGCGGCAGAGGTGGGGGAGGGGTGGGCCGCCCCCTCCCCCCTCCCGTGGGCCGCCCCCTCCCCCCTCCCCTCCCCCTCCCCTCCCCTTTCCCCTCCCCCTCCAACCCCCCCACCCCCCCCCCCGGTGATTTTCGGTGCGCCGGGACCACCCCTCCCCTCCCCCCCAAAATCGTCCCCAAAATTTTTGGGACCCCC
>NC_085077.1:1209875-1334894 GCF_963662255.1 Cinclus cinclus
CCCCAAAAAATTGGGGATTTTCCACACAAAATTGGGGATTTTTCGCAAAAATTGGGGATTTTCGCCCAAAAAAACCTCCCAGTTTTGGGATTTTTTGGGAAGCGACACGATGACGCCCAGCACCGACAACCAGGTGAGAAAAAAGGGAATTTCCCCAAAAATTGGGGATTTTACCCCAAAAAATTGGGGATTTTCCACACAAAATTGGGGATTTTTCGCAAAAATTGGGGATTTTCACCCCAAATATGTCCCATATTTGGGATTTTTGGGTGGATCCTGGTTGAGCGACACGATGACGCCCAGCACCGACAACCGGGTGAGAAAAAAGGGAATTTCCCCCAAAAATTGGGGATTTTACCCCAAAAAATTGGGGATTTTCCACACAAAATTGGGGCTTTTTCGCAAAAATTGGGGATTTTCGCCCAAAAAAACCTCCCAGTTTTGGGATTTTTTGGGAAGCCACACGATGATGCTCAACGCCGACAACCGGGTGAGGAAAACGGGATTTTCCCCAAAAATTGGGGATTTTACCCCAAAAAATTGGGGATTTTCCACACAAAATTGGGGATTTTCGCCCAAAAATTGGGGATTTTCGCCCAAAATATGTCCCATATTTGGGATTTTTGGGTGGATCCTGGTTGAGCGACACGATGACGCCCAGCACCCGACAACCGGGTGAGAAAAAAGGGAATTTCCCCAAAAATTGGGGATTTTACCCCCAAAAAATTGGGGATTTTCCACACAAAATTGGGGATTTTTCGCAAAAATTGGGGATTTTCGCCCAAAAAAACCTCCCAGTTTTGGGATTTTTTGGGAAGCGACACGATGACGCCCAGCACCGACAACCAGGTGAGAAAAAAGGGAATTTCCCCAAAAATTGGGGATTTTACCCCAAAAAATTGGGGATTTTCCACACAAAATTGGGGATTTTTCGCAAAAATTGGGGATTTTCACCCCAAATATGTCCCATATTTGGGATTTTTGGGTGGATCCTGGTTGAGCGACACGATGACGCCCAGCACCGACAACCGGGTGAGAAAAAAGGGAATTTCCCCAAAAATTGGGGATTTTACCCCAAAAAATTGGGGATTTTCCACACAAAATTGGGGCTTTTTCGCAAAAATTGGGGATTTTCGCCCAAAAAAACCTCCCAGTTTTGGGATTTTTTGGGAAGCCACACGATGATGCTCAACGCCGACAACCGGGTGAGGAAAACGGGATTTTCCCCAAAAATTGGGGATTTTACCCCAAAAAATTGGGGATTTTCCACACAAAATTGGGGATTTTCGCCCAAAAATTGGGGATTTTCGCCCAAAATATGTCCCATATTTGGGATTTTTGGGTGGATCCTGGTTGAGCGACACGATGACGCCCAGCACCGACAACCGGGTGAGAAAAAAGGGAATTTCCCCAAAAATTGGGGATTTTACCCCAAAAAATTGGGGATTTTCCAAACAAAATTGGGGATTTTTCGCAAAAATTGGGGATTTTCGCCCAAAATATGTCCCATATTTGGGATTTTTGGGTGGATCCCGGTTGAGCGACACGATGACGCTCAACGCCGACAACCGGGTGAGAAAAAAGGGAATTTCCCCAAAAATTGGGGATTTTACCCCAAAAAATTGGGGATTTTCCACACAAAATTGGGGATTTTTCGCAAAAATTGGGGATTTTCACCCCAAATATGTCCCATATTTGGGATTTTTGGGTGGATCCTGGTTGAGCGACACGATGACGCCCAGCACCGACAACCGGGTGAGAAAAAAGGGAATTTCCCCAAAAATTGGGGATTTTACCCCAAAAAATTGGGGATTTTCCACACAAAATTGGGGCTTTTTCGCAAAAATTGGGGATTTTCGCCCAAAAAAACCTCCCAGTTTTGGGATTTTTTGGGAAGCCACACGATGATGCTCAACGCCGACAACCGGGTGAGGAAAACGGGATTTTCCCCAAAAATTGGGGATTTTACCCCAAAAAATTGGGGATTTTCCACACAAAATTGGGGATTTTCGCCCAAAAATTGGGGATTTTCGCCCAAAATATGTCCCATATTTGGGATTTTTGGGTGGATCCTGGTTGAGCGACACGATGACGCCCAGCACCGACAACCGGGTGAGAAAAAAGGGAATTTCCCCAAAAATTGGGGATTTTACCCCAAAAAATTGGGGATTTTCCACACAAAATTGGGGATTTTTCGCAAAAATTGGGGATTTTCGCCCAAAATATGTCCCATATTTGGGATTTTTGGGTGGATCCTGGATGAGCGACACGATGACGCCCAGCACCGACAACCGGGTGAGAAAAAAGGGAATTTCCCCAAAAATTGGGGATTTTACCCCAAAAAATTGGGGATTTTCCACACAAAATTGGGGATTTTTCGCAAAAATTGGGGATTTTCGCCCAAAAAAACCTCCCAGTTTTGGGATTTTTTGGGAAGCCACACGATGATGCTCAACGCCGACAACCGGGTGAGGAAAACGGGATTTTCCCCAAAAATTGGGGATTTTACCCCAAAAAATTGGGGATTTTCCACACAAAATTGGGGATTTTTCGCAAAAATTGGGGATTTTCGCCCAAAATATGCCCCATATTTGGGATTTTTGGGTGGATCCTGGTTGAGCGACACGATGACGCCCAGCACCGACAACCGGGTGAGGAAAACGGGATTTTCCCCAAAAATTGGGGATTTTACCCCAAAAAATTGGGGATTTTCCACACAAAATTGGGGATTTGTTGTAAAAATTGGGGATTTTCGCCCAAAAAATCTCCCGGATTTGGGATTTTTGGGTGGATCCTGGTTGAGCGACACGATGACGCTCAACGCCGACAACCGGGTGAGGAAAACGGGATTTTCCCCAAAAATTGGGGATTTTACCCCAAAAAATTGGGGATTTTTCACACAAAATTGGGGATTTTTCATAAATGTTTTTCCTTCTATTTAACGCAATTTTAAACCCCATTTTAACCCCATTTTAACCCATTTAAACCCCATTTGTAACCCAATTTTAACCCCATTTTAACCAATTTTATTCCCATTTTAACCCCATTTCAACCCCGTTTTACCCCAAATTTTAACCCCATTTTTAACCCATTTTAACCCCATTTTAACCCCATTTTAACCCCATTTTAACCCCATTTTAACCCCATTTTTAACCCATTTTAACCCCATTTTAACCCCATTTTAACCCCATTTTAACCCCATTTTAACCCCATTTTAACCCCATTTTAACCCCATTTTTAACCCATTTTAACCCCATTTTAACTCCATTTTTAACCCAATTTTAACCCATTTTAACCCCATTTTAACCCCATTTTAACCTCATTTTAACCCCATTTTAACCCCATTTTAACCCCATTTTAACTCCATTTTTAACCCAATTTTAACCCATTTTAACCAATTTTATTCCCATTTTAACCCCATTTCAACCCCGTTTTACCCCAAATTTTAACCCCATTTTAACCCATTTTAACCCCATTTTAACCCCATTTTAACTCCATTTTTGACCCAATTTTAACCCATTTTAACCAATTTTATTCCCATTTTAACCCCATTTCAACCCCGTTTTACCCCAAATTTTAACCCCATTTTAACCCATTTTAACCCCATTTTAACCCCATTTTTAATCCATTTTAACCCCATTTTAACCCCATTTTAACCCATTTTAACCCCATTTTAACCCCATTTTAACCCCGTTTTAACCTCATTTTAACCCCATTTTAACCCCATTTTAACCAATTTTATTCCCATTTTAACCCCATTTCAACCCCGTTTCACCCCAAATTTTAACCCCCAAATTTTAACACACACCCCCCCCCCCCCCCTTCCCAATTTTTAACCCTTTCCCCTCCGCAGATCTGGTACATGGACGGTTACTACAAAGGGGTTGGGATCTCACCTCGACCACCTTGAAACCCCATTTCAACCCCGTTTTACCCCAAATTTTAACCCCATTTTTAACCCATTTAAACTCCATTTTTAACCCATTTTAACCCCATTTTAACCCCATTTTTAATCCATTTTAACCCCATTTTAACCCCATTTTAACCCCATTTTAACCCCATTTTAACCCCATTTTAACCTCATTTTGACCCCATTTTAACCCCATTTTAACCCCATTTGTAACCCAATTTTAACCCATTTTAACCAATTTTATTCCCATTTTAACCCCATTTCAACCCCGTTTTACCCCAAATTTTAACCCAATTTTAACCCATTTTAACCCCATTTTATCCCCATTTTAACCCCATTTTAACCCCATTTTAACCAATTTTATTCCCATTTTAACCCCATTTCAACCCCGTTTCACCCCAAATTTTAACCCCCAAATTTTAACACACACCCCCCCCCCCCCTTCCCAATTTTTAACCCTTTCCCCTCCGCAGATCTGGTACATGGACGGTTACTACAAAGGGGTTGGGATCTCACCTCGACCACCTTGAAACCCCATTTCAACCCCGTTTTACCCCAAATTTCAACCCCATTTTAACCCCATTTTAACCCCATTTTAACCCCATTTTAACTCCATTTTTAACCCAATTTTAACCCATTTTAACCCCATTTTAACCCATTTTAACCCCATTTTAACTCCATTTTTAACCCCATTTTAACTCCATTTTTAACCCAATTTTAACCCATTTTAACCCCATTTTAACCCCATTTTAACCTCATTTTAACCCCATTTTAACCCCATTTTAACTCAATTTTTAACCCAATTTTAACCCATTTTAACCAATTTTATTCCCATTTTAACCCCATTTCAACCCCGTTTTACCCCAAATTTTAACCCCATTTTAACCCCATTTTAACCCCATTTTAACCCCGTTTTAACCTCATTTTAACCCCATTTTAACCCCATTTTAACCAATTTTATTCCCATTTTAACCCCATTTCAACCCCGTTTCACCCCAAATTTTAACCCCCAAATTTTAACACCACCCCCCCCCCCTTTCCCAATTTTTAACCCTTTCCCCTCCGCAGATCTGGTACATGGACGGTTACTACAAAGGCCGCCGCGTGCTGGAATTCCGCAGCCTCTCCGACTTCATCAGCGGCCAAAACTTCATCCAGCACCTCCTCCCTCACCCTTGGGCCGGAACCGGCCACGTCGTCTTCAACGGATCCTTGTACTACAACAAATTCCAGAGCAACGTCGTTATCCGTTACCACTTCCGATCGCGGAGCGTCGTGGTGCAGCGGAGCCTCGCCGGCGCCGGTTACAACAACACCTTCCCGTATTCCTGGGGAGGATTCTCCGACATGGATTTCATGGTGGACGAGAACGGGCTTTGGGTGGTCTACACCACCAACCAAAACGCCGGCAACATCGTGGTGAGCCGCGTGGATCCGCACACGTTGGAGGTGTTGAGGAGTTGGGATACGGGATATCCCAAAAGGAGCGCCGGGGAATCCTTCATGATCTGCGGCGTGCTCTACGTCACCAATTCCCACCTGGCCGGTGCCAAGATTTACTTCTCCTACCACACCAACACTTCCAGCTACGAATACACCGACATCCCCTTCCATAATCAATATTCCCACATTTCCATGCTGGACTACAACCCGCGCCAGAGGGTGCTCTACACCTGGAATAACGGCCACCAGGTCATCTACAACGTCACGCTCTTCCACGTCGTCAACGCCGCCGGAGAGCTCTGACGGACCTGCCCGAAAACGTCGTCGACGCCGCGAGCAATTCCTGGGATTTTGGGGTTTTTTTTTTTTTTTGGGGGGGGGGGGGGGATATTTTGGGGAATTTTTTTTTTTTTTTTTCCCCCGACGCTTCCGTGGTTTTTTCCTTCCCGAGGTGGAAATTTCCCGGTTCTCGACGCGTGCCGAACTCAAATTGGGCTTTGCTGCCGTTGTTTCCTTCCTTTTCTCCCTTTTATTCTTCCCCTTTTTCCCCATTTTTTCCTCTTTTTTTACCATTTTTTTCATCCCTTTCTTCCCTTCTTTTTCCATCCTTCCCTCCATTTTTCTCCCCATTTCCCCTCTTTTTTCCATTTTTCTTTTTTTCCCCATTTCTTCTTCTTTTTTTCCCATTTCTTCTTCCCTTTTTTTCCCATTTCTTCTTCTTTTTTTCCCATTTCTTCTTCTTTTTTTCCCATTTCTTCTTCTTTTTTTTCCCGTTTCTTCTTCCCTTTTTTCCCCATTTCTTCTTCTTTTTTTCCCATTTCTTCTTCCCTTTTTTTCCCATTTCTTCTTCTTTTTTTCCCATTTCTTCTTCTTTTTTTCCCATTTCTTCTTCTTTTTTTTCCCGTTTCTTCTTCTTCTTTTTTTCCCATTTCTTCTTTTTTTTCCCGTTTCTTCTTCTATTTTTCCCGTTTCTTCTTCCCTTTTTTTCCCATTTCTTCTTCTTTTTTTTTCCCGTTTCTTCTTCCCTTTTTTTTCATTTCTTCTTCCCTTTTTTTCCCATTTCTTCTTCCCTTTTTCCCATTTCTCCCTCTTTTCCTCCATTTTCCCTCCCCCATTTCCCCTTTCTTTTCCCCTTCCATTTCCCACATTTCCTCCCTCTTCCCCCCCTCATTTCCCCTCTATTCCTCCATTTCTTCATCCCTTTTTCCCTTCCTTCTTTTCCCCCTTTCCCCCCACTTTTCCACCCCATCCTTCCCCTCTTCCCCTCCATTTCCTCCTCCCATTTTCCCCCTCATTTTTTTTCCCTCCCCCTTTCCCCAACTTTTCCCCCCAATTCCCACCCGGCCGGCGCCAAGATTTACTTCTCCTACCACACCAACACTTCCAGCTACGAATACACCGACATCCCCTTCCATAATCAATATTCCCACATTTCCATGCTGGACTACAACCCGCGCCAGAGGGTGCTCTACACCTGGAATAACGGCCACCAGGTCATCTACAACGTCACGCTCTTCCACGTCGTCAACGCCGCCGGAGAGCTCTGACGGACCTGCCCGAAAACGTCGTCGACGCCGCGAGCAATTCCTGGGATTTTGGTGGTTTTTTTTTTTTTTTTGGGGGGGGGAGGATATTTTGGGGAATTTTTTTTGTTTTTTTTTCCCCCGACGCTTCCGCGGTTTTTTCCTTCCCGAGGTGGAAATTTCCCGGTTCTCAACGCGTGCCGAACTCAAATTGGGCTTTGCTGCCGTTGTTTCCTTCCTTTTCTCCCTTTTATTCTTCCCCTTTTTCCCCATTTTTTCCTCTTTTTTTACCATTTTTTTCATCCCTTTCTTCCCTTCTTTTTCCCTCCTTCCCTCCATTTTTCTTCCCATTTCCCCCCTCCTTTTTCCATTTTTCTTCTTTTTTTTCCCCATTTCTTCTTCCCTTTTTTCCCCATTTCTTCTTCCCTTTTTTCCCATTTCTTCTTCCCTTTTTTTCCCATTTTTCTTCTTTTTTTTCCCATTTCTTCTTCTTTTTTTTTCCCATTTCTTCTTCCCTTTTTTTCCCATTTCTTCTTCCCTTTTTCCCATTTCTCCCTCTTTTCCTCCATTTTCCCTCCCCCATTTCCCCTTTCTTTTCCCCTTCCATTTCCCACATTTCCTCCCTCTTCCCCCCCTCATTTCCCCTCTATTCCTCCATTTCTTCATCCCTTTTTCCCTTCCTTCTTTTCCCCCTTTCCCCCCACTTTTCCACCCCATCTTTCCCCTCTTCCCCTCCATTTCCTCCTCCCATTTTCCCCCTCATTTTTTTTCCCTCCCCCTTTCCCCAACTTTTCCCCCCAATTCCCACCCGGCCGGCGCCAAGATTTACTTCTCCTACCACACCAACACTTCCAGCTACGAATACACCGACATCCCCTTCCATAATCAATATTCCCACATTTCCATGCTGGACTACAACCCGCGCCAGAGGGTGCTCTACACCTGGAATAACGGCCACCAGGTCATCTACAACGTCACGCTCTTCCACGTCGTCAACGCCGCCGGAGAGCTCTGACGGACCTGCCCGAAAACGTCGTCGACGTCGCGAGCAATTCCTGGGATTTTGGTGGTTTTTTTTTTGGGGGGGGGAGGATATTTTGGGGAATTTTTTTTTTTTTTTTTCCCCCCGACGCTTCCGCGGTTTTTTCCTTCCCGAGGTGGAAATTTCCCGGTTCTCGACGCGTGCCGAACTCAAATTGGGCTTTGCTGCCGTTGTTTCCTTCCTTTTCTCCCTTTTATTCTTCCCCTTTTTCCCCATTTTTTCCTCTTTTTCTACCATTTTTTTCATCCCTTTCTTCCCTTCTTTTTCCATCCTTCCCTCCATTTTTCTCCCCATTTTCCCTCTTTTTTCCATTTTTCTTCTTTTTTTTCCCCATTTCTTCTTCCCTTTTTTTCCCATTTCTTCTTCCCTTTTTTCCCATTTCTTCTTCTTTTTTTCCCATTTTTCTTCTTTTTTTTCCCGTTTCTTCTTCCCTTTTTTTCCCGTTTCTTCTTCCCTTTTTTTCCCATTTCTTCTTCTATTTTTCCCATTTCTTCTTCCCTTTTCCCCGTTTCTTCTTCCCTTTTTTTCCCGTTTCTTCTTCTTATTTTCCCATTTCTTCTTCTTTTTTTTCCCGTTTCTTCTTCCCTTTTTTCCCATTTCTTCTCCCTTTTTTTTCATTTCTTCTTCCCTTTTTCCCATTTCTTCTTCCCTTTTTTCCATTTCTTCTTCCCTTTATTCCCCATTTTTTCCTCTTTTCCTCCATTTATTCTTTCCCCTTTTTTCCCTCTTTTCCTTCCTTTTTTTCTTCCCTTTTCCCCCATTTTCCCTCCATTTTTACCATTTTTTTCATCCCTTTCTTCCCTTCTTTTTCCCTCCTTTCCTCCATTTTTCTTCCCATTTTTCCCATTTTTTTCCATTTCTTCCCTTTTTTCCCATTTCTTCTTCCCTTTTTTCCCCATTTTTTCCTCTTTCCCTCCATTTATTCTTCTTTTCCTCCATTTTTTTCATCCCTTTTTTTCCCTTCTTTATTCCAATTTTCTGCATTTTTCTTTTTCCCCTCTTTTCCTCCATTTTTTCTTCCCTTTTTCCCTTCTTTTCCCCTTTTCTCTTTTCCTCCATTTTTTCTTCCCCTTTTTTTGCTTTTTTCCCACCCTCCTTTCTCTCCACTTTCCCCCCTCTTTTCCTTCATTTTTCCTCCCCTTTTTTCCCCTTTACTTTTTCTTTCCCATTTTTCCCCCTAATTCCCCCCATTTCCCCTCTTTTTTTTTCCTTTTTTTTGTCCAGCTCATTGGACTTTCCTTTTTTCCCAATTTTTTTCTCCCAGCTCTGCAATTCTTCTCCCTTCTCCCCCTTGATTCTCCTGGAATTCCATCGGATTCATGGCGCATCGAGCTGCTCTGCCTTGAGGTTTTCCTGGCATTTTTTTGGGGAATTTCGGGGCCAAATTCCATATTTATTTCAATGGCAAATAAAAAACAAATATTCTCTCCTGCCTTTGGTTGGATTTGGTGGCTTTTTTTTCCCCCCCCTCCTTTTTTTTTTTCTTCTCTGTTTTTATTTAATTTTAAAAGTTATTTTTTAAATTTCTCGCTCCTATGGGTTTTTTCTTTTTTTCCTGATGTTTTCCTGATATTTTTCCGCCTGTTTTTCCAGGATGAAGAGGCGGAAAAGGAGGGGAAAAAAAAAAAAAAAGGATGGAAAAGGGGAAAAAGGTGGGAAAAGGGGAAAAGAGGGAAGGGATGGAGAAGTTGGGATGATCCAGAGGGGAAGGAGGATTTGGGATAAGCCTGAAGGTTTGGGATAATCCTGGGAATGGGCACAGATCCCAGGAACTGGGCACAAATCCCAGGAATTGGGCACGGATTCCATTGGAGATTGGGAACTGGCACAGATCCCAGGAATTGGGCACAAATCCCAGGAATTGGGCACGGATTCCATTGGAGATTGGGAACTGGCACAGATCCCAGGAATTGGGCACAAATCCCAGGAATTGAGCACAAATGGCTGGGAATGGACATGGATCTCGACCCTGGAAAACGACGAAGAATTTTGGGAAGTGCGGCCAAAATCCCATGGAGAAGCAGGAAAAGGCCCTGCAAGTCTTAATTAGGAATTTAATTGGGAATTTAATAGGGAATTGTGGCCAGCACAGCAGGGAGGGATTCAAAGGGACGGAGCAATGGTGGAGGCGGACAGGGAATGGGAACTGGGAATGGGGAATGGGAACTGGGAATGGGGAATGGGAACTGGGAATGGGGAATGGGAACTGGGAATGGGGACTGGGAATGGGGACAGGGAATGGGAACTGGGAACTGGGAATGGGGAATGGGAACTGGGAATGGGAAATGGGAACAGGGAATGGGGAATGGGAACAGGGAATGGGGAATGGGAACAGGGAATGGGGAATGGGGACTGGGAATGGGGACAGGGAATGGGAACTGGGAATGGGGACAGGGAATGGGAATGGAAACTGGGAATGGGGACAGGGAATGGGAACTGGGAACTGGGAATGGGGACAGGGAATGGGAACTGGGAATGGGGAATGGGAACTGGGAATGGGAATGGGAACTGGGAATGGGGACAGGGAACGGGGACAGGGAACGGGGACAGGGAACGGGGACAGGGAACGGGAACTGGGAATGGGAACGGGGATGGGGACAGGGAATGGGAACGGAGATGGGAACAGGGAATGGGAACGGGGATGGGGAACAGGGACAGGGAATGGGAACGGGGACAGGGAATGGGAACTGGGAATGGGGAATGGGAACAGGGAATGGGGACAGGGAATGGGGAGGGGGAATGGGAATGAAACCGGAGAGGGGAATATGGGAACAGGACAGGGAATGTGGGTCTGTGACTCTGGGAACGGCAACTGGACGGAGATTACGGGACTGGGAGAGGGAATGGGACCAGGAATGGGATGGGCACTGGGATGGGAGCAGGACGGGAGCGGGGTGGCACGGAAATGGGCTGGGGACAAGGGCAGGGACAGCAGGGACCGGGGGATCCCGGTCAGGGGACAGCGGGACGCAGGACAGGGGGGACACGGGGACAATTCCAGGGCAGGGGCTCCTTGATCAGGTGCCCCGGAACCTCCAGCAGGGTCTCCCAGTACAGCTGGAGCTGCTGGGCCTGGGGTGCCCAAAGCCTTGAGCCACCCCCAAATTCCTCCCATGGAGCCCTCACGTCCCTGGAACCCAACGTCCTCCACCCCATGTGCCCGAGCACACCTCAGTTCAGCGTCTTTATTTTTACCCCATTTTGGGTGTTTGGGAAGGACAAACAGAAATGCCAAGAAAAAACCCAGGTGAGCCCGAGGAGGACGCGCGGAGCCCCCCGGCCAGGTGCGTTCCCGACGCGGATCAGCGGGGATCATCCAGCGCGGATCCCGCCACGGGATTCCCTCGGCGGTGTCTCCGTCGGTGTCGGGTCGAGGCTGAGCTCGGTGAGAATCTCTTCCCGTACTCCCCACGCTCGCGGGGTCTCTCCCCGCTGCGGACGCGCCGGTGCCCGACGAAGTTGGAGTTGCGCTCGTAGCCCTTCCCGCAGCCGGGGCGGACGAAGGGGCCTCTCTCTCCTCCACGCGGACGCGATGGTGCTGGTAGAGCAGCGAGCTCCTCGGAAAGCTCTCGCTGCATTTCTCACGGAGGCTCGTAGGGCCTCTCCCCGCTGCGGACGCGCCGGTGGCTGCCGAGGCCGGGCTTTGTCCCGAAGCCCTTCCCGCAGTCGGGGCACGGGAACGGCCTCTCCCCCGTGTGGACACGACAGCGCAGCTGGAGACTGCAGGAGCTCAGGAACCTCCTCTTGCATTTCTCACGCTCGTGGGGTTTGTCCCCGCTGTGGCTCTTCCTGCGGGTAACGAGCTGGGAGCTCGTCCTGAATCCCTTCCCACACCGCCCACACTTGTAGGGCCGTTCCTCTGAGTGCATTTTCAGGTGGATGAGCAGGTAGGATCTGAACTTGAATCTCTTCCCGCTCGCTCTCGTGGGGCCGCTCCTCTGAGCGGATCCTCTGGTGTTTCATCAGCTCGGAACTCGACTCGAATCTCTTCCCTCAGCGCTGACGCTCGTGGGGCCGCTCCTCTGAGCGGATCCTCCGGTGACCGACCCGGCGGCATCTCCACCCGAATCCCTTCCCACATTTCGGGCACTCGTGGGGCTTCTCCCCGTCCTGAAGCTGCTCGGGGACCCCCAGCTCCGAGCTCCGGCCGCGTCCCCGGCCCGGGCTGGCCGTTTCCTCCCGGGATCTGCGTTTGCAGCCCCTCCTGCTGCGGGATCTCCGGGGATTTTCCTCCCCGCCGGATTCCCGCTCCACGGAGCCGCTCCAAACGGCCTCTTCCACGAGGTTCTGCCGCGGGGATTTGTCCTCCCCGGTCTCCTTCCCCCGCTCCAGCGGGCCAAGGTTGGGGAATGGGAAATCCTGCTCTGTGGGAAAACAAGGGCTGAGCGCGCTGGGTTTGCTGCTCCCTGTGCCCGAGGGCAGCTGCAGAAGCCGGGGCCCCTTGCGGCCTCGGGGAGCCCAGAGCCCGCTCAGCACCAACCTCCCGCACCCCTCCAGGCTGCCGGGGGTCCCCCGGCTCCGGGATCGCCCCTCTGCGCTCTCCCCGCTCCGGGGCTCCCGCCTTCCCCCCCGGCTCTCCCGGGGGTCCCCGGAGCCGATCTCGCCCCCTCCCCGCCGCTACCGAGCGATCGCCGCGTGGGACCCGCCAAGATCCATTTCGGGCTCGGCTCCGGGCTCCTGCGGGATCCGAACATCCCCCGCCCGTCCCCGCAAAAAAAAAAAAAAAAACAAAACAAAAAACCCTCCCGGAGCCCCCCCCAGAGCCGTGGGTTCGGGCCGAGCTCCCCCTCCCCGCTCACCTGCGGGTTCCGGGAGGGCGATGCTGCCGGACCCGGGGCAGCCGCGGCCGGAGCGGGCGGCCGGGGGAAGCGCGTGCTTCCAAAAACGCTCCTGCTCCTCCTCCTCCTCCTCCTGTGTCCTTCCTCCTCCTCCTCCTCCTCCTCCTGTGTCCTTCCTCCTGCTCCTCCTCCTCCTCCTGTGTCCTTCCTCCTCCTCCTCCTCCTCCTCCTGTGTCCTTCCTCCTCCTCCTCCTCCTCCTCCTGCTCCTCCTCCTGCTCCTTCCCCACCCCGGCCCGGGCCGCGCTCTGCCCCGGGGGGATTGCAAAGCGGCTGCGCCCCGCGCGGCACTGGGAGCGATACTGGGAACACTGGGAGTGATACTGGGAGCACTGGGAGTGAGAGTGAGAGCGATGCTGAGAGCCCCGGAAGGAACTGGGAGCGCTTTCCCTGCCAGGACCGCTCTTACTGGGAGCACTGGGAAGGAACTGGGAGCACTGGGAGTGACCGTGAGAGCACCGGGAGGAACTGGGAGCGCTTTCTTTGCCAGGACCGCTCTTACTGGGAGCACTGGGAAGGAACTGGGAGCACTGGGAGTGACCGTGAGAGCACCGGAAGGAACTGGGAGCGCTTTCCCTGCCAGGACCGCTCTTACTGGGAGCACTGGGAAGGAACTGGGAGCACTGGGAGTGACCGTGAGAGCACCGGGAGGAACTGGGAGCGCTTTCCTTGCCAGGACCGCTCTTACTGGGAGCACTGGGAGTGATACTGGGAGCACTGGGAGTGACAGTGAGAGCGATGCTGAGAGCCCCGGGAGGAACTGGGAGCGCTTTCCCTGCCAGGACCGCTCTTACTGGGAGCACTGGGAGGGAACTGGGAGCAAACAGCGCCCGGCGGGGCTGCAGCCGAAGTGGGCGGGGCCAGAGCAATGGGCGTGATTATGCAAATGAATTCTGATTCTGCGTCCTGATTGGTGGGCGCGTTCTCCGCGCAGTCGTGTCCGAGGGAACGTGGGCGTGGCTATGCAAATATTCATTCGCGCGCGATTTTTGGTAAGCTGGGGGCGGGGTTATGCAAATAAAATTTTGTTTTCCGCCTTTTTTTGGTCAGTTTTTATTTTGTTGTTTTGTTTTGGTTTTTTTTGGTGGGTGGGATTATGCAAATCATCCCGAAATTCCTGCGCGTTGCACTGTGGGGATCTCCGTGATCCCCCCCACATTGGGGTCTCGGGTTTTTTGGGACCCCCCCACTCCCCCCCAATTTTGGGTCCTTCCCTTCCCCGGAGCCTCAGGGACTCCCTCCGGACCTCAAGGGTTAATCTGGGGCTAGGGGACCCCTCTGAAGTTTTGGGGACCCCTCTGAAGTTTTGGGGACCCCTCTGAAGTTTTGGGACCTTCCTGAGGTTTTGGTGACCCCCCCCCCCCGGATTTTTGGGGCGCCACCTCCAAAAACTCTCAGGACCATCCCCCCCCTCAGGACCGCCCCCCCCCTCTCCCCCCCAATTCTCCCTTTCCAGGCGAATTCATCCCCAAATTTCCCCTCTCCACCTTTTGGGGGTCTCTGGTGACCCCAAATTTCATCCCTGGGGATGATTTTGGGGATGGGGGTGGGCGTGGGGAACCTTCCCGAGAGGGGGGGGGGGGGGGGGGGGGGGGCTCGGTACCTGCCTGGAGCGGAGCTTGGATCCCGGTCCGGGTGGTCCCGGTGTCACCCCCCCTTTGTCACCCCCCTTTATTGGGGACATCCCGCGGTGTCACCTCCTCTACATTGGGGACATTCCCCTTTGTGTCCCCCCTCATTGGGGACATCCCGGGCTGTCACCCCCCTTTGTCACCCCCCTTTATTGGGGACATCCCGGGATGTCACCCCCCCCTTTGTCACCCCCTCATTGGGGACATCCCGGGCTGTCACCCCCCTGTCCCCTCCCTCCGGTGACCCCGATCCCGATCCCGATCCCGACCCCGATCCCGACCCCGACCCCGACCCCGACCCCGATCCCGATCCCGACCCCGATCCCGATCCCGACCCCGACCCCGATCCCGACCCCGATCCCGACCCCGATCCCGATCCCGATCCCGATCCCGATCCCGATCCCGACCCCGATCCCGACCCCGACCCCGATCCCGACCCCGACCCCGACCCCGATCCCGATCCCGATCCCGATCCCGACCCCGACCCCGATCCCGACCCCGATCCCGACCCCGACCCCGATCCCGACCCCGACCCCGACCCCGACCCCGACCCCGATCCCGACCCCGATCCCGACCCCGACCCCGACCCCGATCCCGACCCCGATCCCGACCCCGATCCCGACCCCGACCCCGATCCGGACCCCGACCCCGATCCCGACCCCGATCCCGACCCCGATCCCGACCCCGACCCCGATCCCGACCCCGATCCCGATCCCGACCCCGACCCCGACCCCGATCCGGACCCCGACCCCGACCCCGATCCGGACCCCGACCCCGACCCCGATCCCGACCCCGATCCCGACCCCGATCCCGATCCCGACCCCGACCCCGATCCCGACCCCGACCCCGACCCCGATCCGGACCCCGACCCCGACCCCGATCCCGACCCCGACCCCGACCCCGATCCCGACCCCGATCCCGACCCCGATCCCGACCCCGACCCCGATCCCGACCCCGATCCCGATCCCGATCCCGACCCCGATCCCGATCCCGATCCCGACCCCGATCCGGACCCCGACCCCGACCCCGACCCCGACCCCGATCCCGATCCCGATCCCGATCCCATCACGTGAGCGCTGATCCCGTTAAGAGCCTTTTCCCGGGGGGAGGGGAGGGGCAGGTGACACCATGGCCACCCCCCCGGCCCGCACTGTCCTTGTCACCGGCTGCTCCTCGGGCATCGGCCTGGCCCTGGCCGTGCGGCTCGCCCGGGACCCCCGGAGGCGATACCTGGGTGAGGAGGGGTCCCCAAAATGTCCCCGGGTGTCCCCAAGGAGGGGAGGGTGAGGGGAGGTGTCACCAAATGTCCCCAAATGTCCCCAGGGCGGGAGGGGAGGGGTTGGGCACAGCTGGGAGGGGACACCCCGGGATTGTCCCCAACCCTTTAAGGGACACGTGGGACACCCCAGGAGGGTGAGGAGGGGTCCCCAAATGTCCCCAAATGTCCCCAAGGTGAGAGAGAAGGGACTGGACACCCCGGGATTGTCCCCAACCCTTTAAGGGACACCCCAGGACTGTCCCCAAGATGGGATTTTGGGATCCCTGATGAATCCTTGGGGGTTTTTGGGATCCCTGATGAATCTTCGGGGGTTTTTTGGGATCTCTGATGAATCCTTGGGGGTTTTTTGGGATCTCTGACCGATCGTTGGGATCCCTGACCCGTTTTTGGGGTTTTTGGGATCCCTGATGAATCTTTGGGGTTTTTTTGGGATCCCTGATGAATCCTTGGGGGTTTTTGGGATCCCTGATGAATCTTTGGGGGTTTTTTGGGATCTCTGGCCGATCTTTGGGATCCCTGACCCATTTTTGGGGTTTTTTGGGATCCCTGATGTATCTTTGGGGTTTTTTTGGGATCCCTGATGAATCCTTGGGGGTTTTTGGGATCCCTGATGAATCTTTGGGGTTTCTTGGGGATCTCTGGCCGCTCTTTGGGGTCCCTGACCCGTTTTTGGGGTTTTTGGGATCCCTGATGAATCTTTGGGGGTTTTTTGGGATCCCTGATGAATCCTTGGGGGTCCCTGACCCGTTTTTGGGGTTTTTGGGATCCCTGATGAATCCTTGGGGGTCCCTGACCCGTTTTTGGGGTGTCAGTCCTGGCCACCATGCGGGACCTGTCGCGCCGGGGGCCGCTGGAGGCCGCGGCCGGGGCCACCCTTGGGGACACCCTGCGGATCCTGCAGCTCGATGTCACCAGCGACAGCTCCGTGGCCGAGTGCCTGGGGGGGATCCCGGGGGGGCGCGTGGACGTCGTGGGTGAGGAAATCTGGGGGGGCTTGAGGTCGGTTCGGGGGGATTTTGGGGGGTTTTGGGGTGGTTTGGGGGGATTTTGGGGGGGGATTGGGGTGGTTTGGGGGGATTTTGGGGGGTTTTGGGGTGGTTTGGGGGGATTTTGGGGGGGGATTGGGGTGGTTTGGGGGGATTTTGGGGGGTTTTGGGGTGGTTTGGGGGGATTTTGGGGAGGGATTGGGGTGGTTTGATGTCGGGTTTTGGGGGTTTGGGGAGATTTTGGGGGGTTTTGGGGTGGTTTGGGGGGATTTTGGGGGGGGATTGGGGTGGTTTGGGGGGATTTTGGGGGGTTTTGGGGTGGTTTGGGGGGATTTTGGGGAGGGATTGGGGTGGTTTGATGTCGGGTTTTGGGGGTTTGGGGAGATTTTGGGGGGTTTTGGGGTGGTTTGGGGGGATTTTGGGGGGGGATTGGGGTGGTTTGGGGGGATTTTGGGGGGTTTTGGGGTGGTTTGGGGGGATTTTGGGGAGGGATTGGGGTGGTTTGATGTCGGGTTTGGGGGGTTTGGGGAGATTTTGGGGGGTTTTGGGGTGGTTTGGGGGGATTTTGGGGGGGATTGGGGTGGTTTGGGGGGATTTTGGGGTGGTTTGGGGTGGTTTGATGTCGGTTTTGGGGTTTTGGGGAGATTTTGGGGGGTTTTGGGGTGGTTTGGGGGAATTTTGGGGTGGTTTAGGGGCATTAGGGGGGGATTGGGGTGGTTTGATGTCTGTTTTGGGGTGGTTTGGGGAGATTTTAGGGGGTTTAGGGTGGTTTGATGTCGGGTTTGGGGGTTTGGGGAGATTTTGGGGGAGTTTTGGGGTGGTTTGGGGGGATTTTGGGGGGTTTTGGGGTGGTTTGATGTCGGTTTTGGGGGTTTGGGGAGATTTTGGGGGGTTTGGGGGTGGTTTGGGGGGATTTTGGGGGGTTTGGGGGTGGTTTGGGGGGATTTTGGGGGGTTTTGGGGTGGTTTGATGTCGGTTTTGGGGGTTTGGGGAGATTTTGGGGGAGTTTAGGGTGGTTTGATGTCGGGTTTGGGGTGGTTTGGGGGAATTTTGGGGGATTTTGGGGTGGTTTGGGGAGATTTTGGGGGGTTTTGGGGGTGGTTTGGAGGAATTTTTGGGGGGTTTTGGTTTGGGGGAATTTTGGGGGGGTTTAGGGGTGGTTTAGGGGGATTTGGGGGTGGTTTGGGGTGGTTTGATGTCGGTTTTGGGGTGGTTTGGGGGAATTTTGGGGGATTTTGGGGTGGTTTGGGGGAATTTTGGGGGATTTTGGGGTGGTTTGGGGGGATTTTGGGGGAATTTGGGGTGGTTTGATGTCGGTTTTGGGGGTTTGGGGAGATTTTGGGGGGTTTTGGGGTGATTTGGGGGGATTTTGGGGGGTTTGGGGGTGGTTTGGGGGGATTTTGGGGGAATTTGGGGTGGTTTGATGTCGGTTTTGGGGGTTTGGGGAGATTTTGGGGGGTTTTGGGGTGGTTTGGGGGAATTTTGGGGTGGTTTAGGGGCATTAGGGGGGGATTGGGGTGGTTTGATGTCTGTTTTGGGGTGGTTTGGGGAGATTTTAGGGGGTTTAGGGTGGTTTGATGTCGGTTTTGGGGGTTTGGGGATATTTTGGGGGGGTTTAGGGTGGTTTGATGTCGGTTTTGGGGGTTTGGGGAGATTTTAGGGGGTTTAGGGTGGTTTGATGTCGGTTTTGGGGGTTTGGGGAGATTTTGGGGGGTTTTGGGGTGATTTGGGGGGATTTTGGGGGGTTTGGGGGTGGTTTGGGGGGATTTTGGGGGGTTTTGGGGTGGTTTGGGGGGATTTTGGGGGGTTTTGGGGTGGTTTGGGGAGATTTTGGGGGAGTTTTGGGGTGGTTTGGGGGGATTTTGGGGGGTTTTGGGGTGGTTTGATGTCTGTTTTGGGGTGGTTTGGGGAGATTTTAGGGGGTTTAGGGTGGTTTGATGTCGGGTTTGGGGGTTTGGGGAGATTTTGGGGGAGTTTTGGGGTGGTTTGGGGGGATTTTGGGGGGTTTTGGGGTGGTTTGATGTCGGTTTTGGGGGTTTGGGGAGATTTTGGGGGAGTTTAGGGTGGTTTGATGTCGGTTTTGGGGTTTTGGGGAGATTTTGGGGGATTTTGGGGTGGTTTGGGGAGATTTTGGGGGGTTTTGGGAGGTGGTTTGGAGGAATTTTTGGGGGGTTTTGGTTTGGGGGAATTTTGGGGGGGTTTAGGGGTGGTTTAGGGGGATTTGGGGGTGGTTTGGGGTGGTTTGATGTCGGGTTTGGGGCGGTTTGGGGGAATTTTGGGGGTTTGGGGGTGGTTTGGGGGGATTTTGGGGGGTTTAGGGGTGGTTTGGGGGGATTTTGGGGGAATTTGGGGTGGTTTGATGTCGGTTTTGGGGGTTTGGGGAGATTTTGGGGGGTTTTGGGGTGGTTTGGGGGAATTTTGGGGTGGTTTAGGGGCATTAGGGGGGGATTGGGGTGGTTTGATGTCTGTTTTGGGGTGGTTTGGGGGGATTTTAGGGGGTTTAGGGTGGTTTGATGTCGGTTTTGGGGGTTTGGGGAGATTTTGGGGGGGGGATTGGGGTGGTTTGATGTCGGTTTTGGGGCGGTTTGGGGGAATTTTGGGGTGTTTTGGGTTGGTTTGCGGGAATTTTGGGGGGTTTGGGGGTGGTTTGGGGGGAATTTTGGGGGGTTTGGGGGTGGTTTGGGGGGATTTTGGGGGAATTTGGGGTGGTTTGATGTCGGTTTTGGGGCGGTTTGGGGGAATTTTGGGGGGTTTTGGGGTGGTTTAGGGGGATTTTGGGGGTTTTGGGGTGGTTTGGGGGCGTTTTGGGGGAATTTGAGGGGTTTTTTGGGATTTTATGGTGGTTCGATGTTGCTTTGGGGGGATTTTGGGGTGGTCTGGGGGGATTTTGGGGGAGTTTTTGGGCTGAGTTTGGGCGGTTTTGGGGCCTTTTGAAAGTTTTGCATCTCACGAGCAGATTTTAGGGGAGAATTTCGGGATTTTTATTTTCTTTTTTGGGGGGGGTCGTTCCTTATCCCCCTATACCCACCCAGGGTAGTGGATTATTATTATTATTACTATTATTTTATTATTATTATTATTATTATTATTATTATTATTGTTACCATTGTTATTATTAATATTATTAATATCATTATTATTACTATTATTACTATTATTATTACTATTATTATTGCTATTATTATTATCATTATTGTTAATATTAACATTAACATTAACATTAATATTAATATTAATACTAATGTTAATGCTAATATTAATAGTAATATTAATATTAATACTAATATTAATTCTACTATTACTATTAATATTAATGCTAATATTAATATTAATATTAATACTAATACTAATATTAATGATACTGTTAAAATTAATATTAATATTAATACTAATATTAATATTAATATTAATTTTTACGGGGGGGGAGTGGTGGATTTTATGGGATTTTGCGCTGATTTCGTGGGATTTGATGAGATTTGAGTAACTCTGAACCCCCTGGACCGATTTTAGTGGGGATTTCGGGATTTTTTTTTTTTTTTTTTTTTTTTTTGGGGAGGGGGGAGTTTATTCCCTGACCGCCCCCCCCCTCTCCCCCCTCCCGACCCCTCCCAGTGAACAACGCCGGGGTGGGGCTGGTGGGACCCCTGGAAAGCGCCACGGGGCCGCAGGTTCAGCGCGTGTTCGACACCAACGTTTTTGGGGTTCTGCGCTTGGCCCAGGCCCTGCTCCCCCAAATGAAGCGACGCCGCAGCGGCCACATCGTGGTGGTCAGCAGCGTCATGGGGCTGCAAGGTGAGACCCCCACCCTCCCCAAAAAACAAACAAAAAAAAAAAAAAATGGTCCTAAGATCATCCTCAGTAAAAACAAAAACAAACAAAAAAAAACCAAAAAAAAAAACCCAAAAAAATCGACTCAAAAATCGTCCTAAAATCATCCTCGGTAAAAACAAAAACAAACAAAAACAAAACAAAACAAAAAAAAAAAAAACAAAAAAATCGACTCAAAAATCGTCCTAAAATCATCCTCGGTAAAAACAAAAACAAAACAAAACAAAACAAAAAAAAACAACCAAAAAAATCGCCCCAAAAATCGTCCTAAAATCATCCTCGGTAAAAACAAAAAAAAAAAAAAAAAAAAACCCAAAAAATCGACTCAAAAATCGTCCTAAAATCATCCTCGGTAAAAACAAAAAACAAAAAACAAAAAAAAAAACACCAAAAAAATCGACTCAAAAATCGTCCTAAAATCATCCTCGGTAAAAACAAAAACAAAACAAAACAAAACAAAAAAAAACAACCAAAAAAATCGCCCCAAAAATCGTCCTAAAATCATCCTCGGTAAAAACAAAAAAAAAAAAAAAAAAAACCCCAAAAAATCGACTCAAAAATCGTCCTAAAATCATCCTCGGTAAAAACAAAACAAAACAAAACAAAACAAAAAAAAAAAAAAATCGTCCTAAAATCATCCTCGGTAAAAACAAAAACAAAACAAAACAAAAAAAAACAACCAAAAAAATCGCCCCAAAAATCGTCCTAAAATCATCCTCGGTAAAAACAAAAAAAAAAAAAAAAAAAACCCCAAAAAATCGACTCAAAAATCGTCCTAAAATCATCCTCGGTAAAAACAAAACAAAACAAAACAAAACAAAAAAAAAAAAAAATCGTCCTAAAATCATCCTCGGTAAAAACAAAAACAAAACAAAACAAAAAAAAACAACCAAAAAAATCGCCCCAAAAATCGTCCTAAAATCATCCTCGGTAAAAACAAAAAAAAAAAAAACCCAAAAAAATCGACTCAAAAATCGTCCTAAAATCATCCTCGGTAAAAACAAAAACAAAAAAAAAAAAAAAAAAAAAAATCGTCCTAAAATCATCCTCGGTAAAAACAAACAAAAAAAAAAATAAAAATCGTCCTAAAATCATCCTCGGTAAAAACAAAAACAAAACAAAACAAAAAAAAAAAAAACAAACAAACAAAAAATCGACTCAAAAATCGCCCTAAAATCATCCTCAGTAAAAACAAAACAAAACAAAACAAAAAAAAAAAAAAAAAAAAAATCGTCCTAAAATCATCCTCGGTAAAAACAAAAACAAAACAAAACAAAACAAAAAAAAACAACCAAAAAAATCGACTCAAAAATCGTCCTAAAATCATCCTCGGTAAAAACAAAAACAAAAAAAAAACAAAAAAAAACCAAACAAAAAAAAAATCGACTCAAAAATCGTCCTAAAATCATCCTCAGTAAAAACAAAACAAAACAAAACAAAAAAAAACAAAAAAAAATCGACTCAAAAATCGTCCTAAAATGATCCTCGGTAAAAACAAAAAAAAAAAAAAAAAACAACCAAAAAAATCGACTCAAAAATCGTCCTAAAATCATCCTCGGTAAAAACAAAAACAAAAAAACCAAAAAAAAAACAAACAAAAAAAAAATCGACTCAAAAATCGCCCTAAAATCATCCTCGGTAAAAACAAAAACAAAACAAAACAAAAAAAAAAAAAAACAAAAAAATCGCCCCAAAAATCGTCCTAAAATCATCCTCGGTAAAAACAAAAACAAAAAAAACAAAAAACAAAAAAAACCAAAAAAAAAAATCGACTCAAAAATCGTCCTAAAATCATCCTCGGTAAACACACACAAAAAAAACAAAAAACCAAAAACAACCAAAAAAATCGCCCCAAAAATCATCCCAAAATCATCCTCGGTAAAAACAAAAAAAAAAAAAAAACAAAAAACAAAAAAATCGCCTCAAAAATCGTCCCAAAATCATCCTCGGTAAACACAAAAAGAAAAAAAAAACAAAAACAAAAACATCGCCCCAAAATCCTCCTCGGAACTCCCAAAAATTCACACCAAAATCTTACCCGGTACCCCCGAAAAATTCACCCCAAATCCACCCCAAAATCATCCCGAACCCCAAATTTTGGGGGGATGGAGCCCCCAAACCCCTCCCAAACCCCAAATTTTGGGGGATTGAGCCCCCAGACCCCAAATTTTGGGGGAATGGAGCCCCCAGACCCCAAATTTTGGGGGATGGAGACCTCAAACCCCTCCCAAACCCCAAATTTTGGGGGGATGGGGCCCCCAAACCCCTCCCAAGCCCCAAATTTTGGAGGGATGGAGCCCCCAAACCCCTCCCAAACCCCAAATTTTGGGGGAATGAAGCCCCCAGACCCCAAATTTTGGGGGGCTGTAGCCCTCAAACCCCTCCCAAACCCCACATTTTGGGGGGATGGAGCCCCCAGACCCCAAATTTTGGGGGATGGAGACCTCAAACCCCTCCCAAACCCCAAATTTTGGGGGGATGGAGCCCCCAAATCCCTCCCAAACCCCAAAGTTTGGGGGGATGGAGCCCCCAGACCCCAAATTTTGGGGGAATGGAGCCCCCAGACCCCAAATTTTGGGGGGATGGAGCCCCCAAACCCCTCCCAAACCCCAAATTTTGGAGGCATGGAGCCCCCAGACCCCAAATTTTGGGGGATGGAGACCTCAAACCCCTCCCAAACCCCAAATTTTGGGGGGATGGAGCCCCCAAATCCCTCCCAAACCCCAAATTTTGGGGGGATGGAGCCCCCAGACCCCAAATTTTGGGGGGATGGAGCCCCCAAACCCCTCCCAAACCCCAAATTTTGGGGGGATGGAGCCCCCAAACCCCTCCCAAACCCCAAATTTTGGGGGGATGGAGCCCCCAGACCCCAAATTTTGGGGGGATGGAGACCTCAAACCCCTCCCAAACCCCAAATTTTGGAGGCATGGAGTCCCCAGACCCCAAATTTTGGGGGATGGAGACCTCAAACTCCTCCCAAACCCCAAATTTTGGGGGGATGGAGCCCCCAAACCCCTCCCAGACCCCCCCAAAATTTTGGGGTGCCCGCAGGGGTTGTTTTCAACGACGTCTACTCGGCCTCCAAGTTTGCGGTGGAGGGGCTGTGCGAGAGCCTGGCGGTGCAGCTGCTGCAGTTCAACGTCTTGTGAGTGCGGGGGGACCCCAAAAATCCCCAAAACCCTCCCCGAAAATCAACGAAATAGCCCCAAAAAATCCCCAAATAATCCCCAAACAATCCCCCAAAAAATCCCCCAAAAAATCCCCCAAAAAATCCCCCAAAAAATCCCCAAAACCCTCCCCGAAAATCAACAATATAGCCCCAAAAAATCCCCAAACAATCCCCAAAAAATCCCCAAAACCCTCCCCGAAAATCAACAAAATATCCCCAAAAAATCCCCAAAAAATCCCCAAAACCCTCCCCGAAAATCAACAAAATAGCCCCAAAAAATCCCCAAATAATCCCCAAACAATCCCCCAAAAAATCCCCCAAAAAATCCCCCAAAAAATCCCCCAAAAAATCCCCAAAACCCTCCCCGAAAATCAACAATATAGCCCCAAAAAATCCCCAAACAATCCCCAAAAAATCCCCAAAACCCTCCCCGAAAATCAACAAAATATCCCCAAAAAATCCCCAAAAAATCCCCAAAACCCTCCCCGAAAATCAACAAAATATCCCCAAAATATCCCCAAATAATCCCCAAACAATCCCCCAAAAAATCCCCCAAAAAATCCCCCAAAAAATCCCCCAAAAAATCCCCCAAAAAATCCCCAAAACCCTCCCCGAAAATCAACGAAATAGCCCCAAAAAATCCCCAAATAATCCCCAAACAATCCCCCAAAAAATCCCCCAAAAAATCCCCCAAAAATCCCCAAAACCCTCCCCGAAAATCAACGAAATAGCCCCAAAAAATCCCCAAATAATCCCCAAAAAATCCCCCAAAAAATCCCCCAAAAAATCCCCCAAAAAATCCCCAAAACCCTCCCCGAAAATCAACGAAATAGCCCCAAAAAATCCCCAAATAATCCCCAAACAATCCCCCAAAAAATCCCCCAAAAAATCCCCCAAAAAATCCCCAAAACCCTCCCCGAAAATCAACGAAATAGCCCCAAATAATCCCCAAACAATCCCCCAAAAAATCCCCCAAAAAATCCCCCAAAAAATCCCCCAAAAAATCCCCAAAACCCTCCCCGAAAATCAACGAAATAGCCCCAAAAAATCCCCAAACAATCCCCAAAAAATCCCCAAAACCCTCCCCGAAAATCAACAAAATATCCCCAAATAATCCCCAAATAATCCCCAAACAATCCCCCAAAAAATCCCCCAAAAAATCCCCCAAAAAATCCCCCAAAAAATCCCCAAAACCCTCCCCGAAAATCAACGAAATAGCCCCAAAAAATCCCCAAACAATCCCCAAAAAATCCCCAAAACCCTCCCCGAAAATCAACAAAATATCCCCAAAATATCCCCAAATAATCCCCAAACAATCCCCCAAAAAATCCCCCAAAAAATCCCCCAAAAAATCCCCCAAAAAATCCCCAAAACCCTCCCCGAAAATCAACGAAATAGCCCCAAAAAATCCCCAAACAATCCCCAAAAAATCCCCAAAACCCTCCCCGAAAATCAACAAAATATCCCCAAAAAATCCCCAAAAAATCCCCAAAACCCTCCCCGAAAATCAACAAAATATCCCCAAAATATCCCCAAATAATCCCCAAACAATCCCCCAAAAAATCCCCCAAAAAATCCCCCAAAAAATCCCCCAAAAAATCCCCCAAAAAATCCCCAAAACCCTCCCCGAAAATCAACGAAATAGCCCCAAAAAATCCCCAAATAATCCCCAAACAATCCCCCAAAAAATCCCCCAAAAAATCCCCCAAAAAATCCCCAAAACCCTCCCCGAAAATCAACGAAATAGCCCCAAAAAATCCCCAAATAATCCCCAAACAATCCCCCAAAAAATCCCCAAAAAATCCCCCAAAAAATCCCCCAAAAAATCCCCAAAACCCTCCCCGAAAATCAACGAAATAGCCCCAAAAAATCCCCAAATAATCCCCAAACAATCCCCCAAAAAATCCCCAAAAAATCCCCAAAAAATCCCCAAACAATCCCCCAAAAAATCCTCAAAAAATCCCGAAAAATTCCCCAAAAAATCCCCAAAAACCCTCCCCGAAAATCAACGAAATATCCCCAAAAAATCCCCAAATAATCCCCAAACAATCCCCCAAAAAATCCCCCAAAAATTCCCCCAAAAATCCCCAAAACCCTCCCCGAAAATCAACAAAATATCCCCAAATAATCCCCAAACAATCCCCCCAAAAATCCCAAAAAAATCCCCCAAAAAATCCCCAAAAAATCCCCCAAAAAATCCCCCAAAAAATCCCCAAACAATCCCCAAACAATCCCCAAAAAATCCCCAAAACCCTCCCCGAAAATCAACAAAATATCCCCAAACAATCCCCAAAAAATCCCCAAAAATCCCCAAAAATTCCCAAAAGTCCCCAAAAAATCCTCAAAAATCCAAAAAAATTGCCAAAAAATTGCCAAAAAATCCCCCAAAATCCCCAAAAAATCCTCAGAAAACCCCCAAAAAATCCCAAAAAAATCCTCAAAAAATCCCCAAAATATCCCCCAAACTCCCCCAAAAATCCCCAAAAATTTCTCAAAAATTTCCCAAAAATTCCCCAAAAAATCCCCAAAAAATCCTCAAAAAATCCGCAAAAAATCCAAAAAAATTGCCCAAAAATTGCCAAAAAATCCCGAAAATTTCCCAAAAAATCCCGAAAAATCCCCGAAAAATCCCCAAAAATCCCCAAAATATCCCCCAAACTCCCCCAAAAATCCCCAAAAATTTCTCAAAAATTTCCCAAAAAATCCCCAAAAAATCCCCAAAAAATCCCCAAAAAATCCCCAAAAAATCCTCAAAAAATCCGCAAAAAATCCAAAAAAATTGCCCAAAAATTGCCAAAAAATCCCGAAAATTTCCCAAAAAATCCCGAAAAATCCCCCAAAAATCCCCCAAAAAACCCCTAAAAAATCCCTAAAAAATCCTCAAAAATCCCCAAAAAACCCCCAAAAAACCCCCAAAAAATCCCCAAAAAATCCTCAAAAATCCCTCAAAAATCCTCAAAAATCCCCAAAAAATCCCCAAAAAACCCCCAAAAATCTCAAAAAAAATCACAAAAATCCCCAAAAAAACCCCAAAAACCCCCCAAAAAATCCCTAAAAAATCCTCAAAAACCCCCAAAAAACCCCTAAAAAACCCCCAAAAAATCCCTAAAAAATCCTCAAAAATCCCCAAAAAATCCCCAAAAAACCCCCAAAAAATCCTCAAAAATCCCCAAAAAATCAACAAAAAAATCCCTAAAAAATCCTCAAAAATCCCCAAAAAAATCCCCAAAAAATCGAAAAAAATTGCCAAAAAATCCCCAAAAAAACCCCAAAAAATCCTCAAAAAATCCGCAAAAAATCCAAAAAAATTGCCCAAAAATTGCCAAAAAATCCCGAAAATTTCCCAAAAAATCCCGAAAAATCCCCGAAAAATCCCCAAAAATCCCCAAAAACCCCCAAAATATCCCCCAAACTCCCCCAAAAATCCCCAAAAATTTCTCAAAAAATCCCCAAAAAATCCCCAAAAAATCCCCAAACCCCCCAAAAACCCCCCCAAAAATCCCCCCAACCCTCAGCGTGTCCCTGGTGGAGCCCGGCCCGGTGAATTCGGAATTCGAGCGCAAAGTTCTGCAGGAAGTGGAAAACTCGGAATTTCCCGGGAGCGACCCCGAAACCCTGCGCTATTTCCGCGAGATTTACCTGCCCGCCAGCCGCCAGGTGTTCCACACCTTCGGCCAGAGCCCCGACGAGGTCGCACAGGTGAGGGTGGGCGATTTGCGCGGGATTTTTTAGGGGGTTTTTGGGGGTTTTTGGGGATTTTTTTGGGGTTTTTTGGGGGTTTTTGAGGATTTTTTAGGGGGTTTTTGGGGGTTTTTGGGGGATTTTTGTGATTTTTTTTGAGATTTTTTGGGGGTTTTTTGGCAATTTTTTGGGGATTTTTGAGGATTTTTTAGGGATTTTTGAGGATTTTTTGGGGATTTTTTAGGGGTTTTTTGGGGGTTTTTTGGGGGTTTTTGAGGATTTTTTAGGGATTTTTTAGGGGTTTTTTGGGGGATTTTTGGGGGATTTTTCGGGATTTTTTGGGAAATTTTCGGGATTTTTTGGCAATTTTTGGGCAATTTTTTTGGATTTTTTGCGGATTTTTTGAGGATTTTTGAGGATTTTTTAGGGATTTTTTTGTTGATTTTTTGGGGATTTTTGAGGATTTTTTGGGGGTTTTTTGGGGATTTTTTGGGGATTTTTGAGGATTTTTTAGGGATTTTTTGGGGGTTTTTTGGGGGTTTTTTGGGGATTTTTGAGGATTTTTTAGGGATTTTTTGGGGGTTTTTTGGGGGTTTTTTGGGGATTTTTGTGATTTTTTTTGAGATTTTTTGGGGGTTTTTTGGCAATTTTTTGGGGATTTTTGAGGATTTTTTAGGGATTTTTGAGGATTTTTTGGGGATTTTTTAGGGGTTTTTTGGGGATTTTTTGGGGATTTTTGAGGATTTTTTAGGGATTTTTTGGGGGTTTTTTGGGGGATTTTTGGGGGATTTTTCGGGATTTTTTGGGAAATTTTCGGGATTTTTTGGCAATTTTTGGGCAATTTTTTTGGATTTTTTGCGGATTTTTTGAGGATTTTTTGGGGATTTTTTGGGGATTTTTTGGCAATTTTTTTCGATTTTTTGGGGGTTTTTTGGGGATTTTTTGGGGATTTTTGAGGATTTTTGAGGGATTTTTGAGGATTTTTTGGGGATTTTTTAGGGGTTTTTTGGGGGGTTTTTTGGGGATTTTTGAGGATTTTTTAGGGATTTTTTAGGGGTTTTTTGGCAATTTTTTTCGATTTTTTGGGGATTTTTTTGGGATTTTTAGGGATTTTTTGGGGTTTTTTTGGGGATTTTTGAGGATTTTTTAGGGATTTTTTGGGGGTTTTTTTGGGATTTTTTGGGGATTTTTGAGGATTTTTTAGGGATTTTTGGGGGGTTTTTTGGGGATTTTTGAGGATTTTTTAGGGATTTTTTGGGGGATTTTTGGAGGATTTTTGGGGGATTTTTTTGGATTTTTGGGGGATTTTTTTGAGGATTTTTGGGGGATTTTTTGAGGATTTTTTGGGTGGTTTTTTGGGGACTTTTGAGGATTTTTTGGGGGTTTTTTGGGGATTTTTTGGGGATTTTTGAGGATTTTTTAGGGATTTTTTGGGGGTTTTTTGGGGATTTTTTGGGGATTTTTGAGGATTTTTGAGGGATTTTTTTGGGGGTTTTTTGGGGGTTTTTTGGGGATTTTTGAGGATTTTTTTGGGATTTTTTTGGGGGATTTTTTGGGGGTTTTTTGGGGATTTTTGAGGATTTTTTTGGGATTTTTTGGGGGTTTTTTGGGGGTTTTTTGGGGGTTTTTTGGGGATTTTTGAGGATTTTTTAGGGATTTTTTGGGGGTTTTTTGGGGGTTTTTTGGGGATTTTTGAGGATTTTTTAGGGATTTTTTTAGGGATTTTTTGGGGGTTTTTTTTGGGGGATTTTTTGGGGATTTTTTTGGATTTTTTGGGTTTTTTTGAGGATTTTTTTGGGATTTTTTGGGAAATTTTTGTGGATTTTTTGGAGATTTTTTGGGATTTTTTGGGGGATTTCTTGGAGCTTTTTTGCTGATTTTTTTGGGGTTTTTTGGATTGTTTTTGGATTTTTTGCGGATATTTTGGGGATTTTTGGGTGTTTTTGAAGATTTTTTTTTTGATTTTTGGGGGATTTTTTGCGATTTTATTTGATTTTTTGGGGCTTTTTGTGGGGATTTTTTGAGGATTTTTTTTTATTATTTTTGGAGATTTTTTGGGGATTTTTTGAGGATTTTTTGCAGATTTTTTGGAATTTTTTTGGGATTTTTTTGAGGATTTTTTTGAGATTTTTTTTTGGATTATTTGGAGGGATTTTTTTGAGGATTTTTTGGATGATTTTTTGGGATTTTTTTTAGATTTTTGGGGGGATTTTTTTGGTGATCTTTTCGTGATTTTTTTGTGAAATTTTTTTGATTTTTTGGGGGTTTTTGGGGATTTTTTTGGGGGATTTTTTAGTGATTTTTTGGGGATTTTAAGCGATTTTTGGGCATTTTTGGGGGGATTTTGAGCCTTTCCGAGTGAATTTTTGGGGTTTTTGGGTTACCTGGCTGGGATTTTTTTGGGGGGATTTTTGGGGTCCCCCTCACCTGTGTCCCCCCGCCCCCCCCCCAGGTGATTGAAGACCCTCGGTCCCAATTCTGACCCAAATTTGGGGGGAATTTGGGGATTTTTTGGGGCATTTTGAACCTTTCCGAGTGAATTTTGGGAGTTTTTTGGGTTACCTGGCTGGGATTTTTTCGGGGATTTTTGGGGTCCCCCTCACCTGTGCCCCCCCCAGGTGATTGAAGACCCTCGGTCCCAATTCTGGCTGGAATTTTGGGGTTTCTGGGTCCATTTTTGGGGCATTTTGAACCTTTCCGAGTGAATTTTGGGAGTTTTTTGGGTTACCTGGCTGGGATTTTTTCGGGGATTTTTGGGGTCCCCCTCACCTGTGCCCCTCCAGGCCATCGTGGTGGGATTTGGGGGTCCCTGAGTGGATTTTTGGGGTTTCTGGGTCCATTTTTGGGGCATTTTGAACCTTTCCGAGTGAATTTTGGGAGTTTTTTGGGTTACCTGGCTGGGATTTTTTCGGGGATTTTTGGGGTCCCCCTCACCTGTGCCCCTCCAGGCCATCGTGGAGGTGATCGGCGCCCCCCGCCCCCCATTCCGGACCCCCACCAACCCCCTGTACTCTCCCCTGCTCGCCCTGCGCTTCGCCGACCCCCGCGGGGATTTGGGGGTTCGCACCTTCCAGCGCCTCCTCTTCGACCTCGGCCCCGCCTTCCACCTGAGCCTGGCGCTGCTCAGGTGTCTCACCTGCCGCTGCTGCCGCCGCAGGGTCACCCCCGTCTGAGAGCACCCCGAAAATTTGGGGGTTTTGGGGGGTCCTGGGGGGGGATTTGGGGTGGAATCGAGGGATTTTGGGGTTTTTTGGGGAGGTTTTGGGGAGTCTCACCTGAGCCTGGGCGTGCCCAGGTGTGCTCTGAGTCATCATCGTCTGAGAGCACCTCGAAAATTTGGGGGTTTTGGGGGGTCCTGGGGGGGATTTGGGGTGGAATCGAGGGATTTTGGGGTTTTTTGGGGGGGATTGGGGGATTTTGGGGGTTTTGGGGGGGGGGGGGGTCTCACCTGAGCCTGGGGGTCCTCAGGTGTCTCACCTGCTGAAGGGGGGACCCCAAAACTGGGGAGGGGTCCCGGGAAGGGTCTGAGTTTTTTAACTGGGGGAACTTGGGGAGAATTTGGGGGGAATTTGGGGGGAATTTGGGGGAACTTGGGGGAATTTGGGGAGAATTTGGGGGGAATTTGGGGTCTCTATTAAACCTGGGACTCTTCCCACAGCCGGCCCCTGGCACTCATTGTCGCGCCGGGGGGATTTTGGGGTTCCTGGGTGGGATTTGGGGGAATTTTGGGGGATTTTGGGGAGATTTTTTGCGGCGATTTTGGGGGGATTTTGGGGGGTCCCAAATCTGGGGGGAATAACAAACCCAGCGGAACACACATTCGGGGGAACGCTTGGCGCCCGGAAGGAGCGGAAGTGACACACCGGAAGTAGCAGGAACACATGCGGGGGAACCGGAAGTAGCGGAGGCCGCGTGGAGGAGCCGAGATGGGGCGGCCCGGGAAGGTCGGGGAGAAAAAAAATGGGAAAAAAACCGGGAAAAATCGGGGAAAAAAACCGGGAAAAACGGGAACAATCGGGATGGGGAAGGCTGAGCGGAGCGGAGGCGGCTCGGGAATGGCGGGGGGAGCGCGGCGGGAGCGAGAATGAACCGGGAGGGAGGAAAAAAGCGGCGGGAGGAGCGGTTCGGGAATCCCAAAATTTTGGGAATTGTGAGGGGGAAAAGTGGGATCGGCTGGGAATTCCCAAAGCTTGGGGTCTCCAAACTCGCTTTTCTGGAATGCAAGGGTTTGGGGGTCCCAGGAATCCCGAAACCCAGGAGTTCGGATCCTTCGTGTTCCCAAAAAAACCCCCAAAAATATAAAAATCGGGATCTGGGAATTCCCAAAATCTGGGATTTCCAAACACTTTTTTTTTTTTTTCCCCAGAAAAGTGGGATCTGGAGTCCCAGAATTCCCAAAATTTGGGATTTCCAACCTTTTCTTTTCCCAGGAAATTGGGATCTGGAGTCCCAGAATTCCCAAAATTTGGGGTTTCCAACCTTTTCCATGAAAATCTGTGTGTGGGAATTCCCAAAATTCAGGGTTCTGGAATCCATCCTGATTCGATGGAGGCGTCGGGAGGGGCTGGGAATTCCCAAATTTTTGGGGTATCCGGGCGGGAATTCCCGGATTTCGGGGTATCCGGGCGGGAATTCCCGAATTTCGGGGTATCCAGGTGGGAATTCCCGAATTTCGGGGTGTCCGGGTGGGAATTCCCGGATTTTGGGGTATCCAGTTGGGAATTCCCGGATTTCGGGGTATCCAGTTGGGAATTCCCGAATTTCGGGGTATCCAGTTGGGAATTCCCGGGTTTCGGCGTATCTGGGCGAGAATTCCCAAATTTCGGGGTATCCAGTTGGGAATTCCCAAATTTCGGTGTATCCGGGCGGGAATTCCCGGATTTCGGTGTATCCGGGTGGGAATTCCCGAATTTTGGGGTATCCGGGCGGGAATTCCCGGATTTCGGTGTATCCGGGCGGGAATTCCCGAATTTCGGGGTATCCAGTTGGGAATTCCCGAATTTCGGGGTATCCGCGCGGGAATTCCCGAATTTCGGTGTATCCGGGCGGGAATTCCCAAATTTCGGTGTATCCGGGTGGGAATTCCCAAATTTCGGTGTATCCGGGCGGGAATTCCCAAATTTCGGTGTATCCGGGCGGGAATTCCCGAATTTCGGTGTATCCGGGCGGGAATTCCCGAATTTCAGTGTATCCGGGCGGGAATTCCTGAATTTCGGTGTATCCAGTTGGGAATTCCCGAATTTCGGTGTATCCGGGCAGGAATTCCCGGATTTCGGTGTATCCGGGCGGGAATTCCTGAATTTCGGGGTATCCAGTTGGGAATTCCCAAATTTCGGTGTATCCGGGTGGGAATTCCTGAATTTCGGTGTATCCAGTTGGGAATTCCCAAATTTCGGTGTATCTGGGCGGGAATTCCCAAATTTCGGTGTATCCGGGCGGGAATTCCCAAATTTCGGTGTATCCGGGCGGGAATTCCCAAATTTCGGTGTATCCGGGCGGGAATTCCCGAATTTCGGTGTATCCGGGCGGGAATTCCCGAATTTCAGTGTATCCGGGCGGGAATTCCTGAATTTCGGTGTATCCAGTTGGGAATTCCCAGATTTCGGTGTATCCGGGCGGGAATTCCCGGATTTTGGTGTATCCGGGCGGGAATTCCTGAATTTCGGGGTATCCAGTTGGGAATTCCCAAATTTCGGTGTATCCGGGTGGGAATTCCTGAATTTCGGTGTATCCAGTTGGGAATTCCCAAATTTCGGTGTATCTGGGCGGGAATTCCCAAATTTCGGTGTATCCGGGCGGGAATTCCCAGATTTCGGTGTATCCGGGCGGGAATTCCCGAATTTCGGGGTATCCAGTTGGGAATTCCCGGATTTCGGTGTATCCGGGCGGGAATTCCCGGATTTTGGGGTATCCGGGTGGGAATTCCCGAATTTCGGGGTATCCAGTTGGGAATTCCCAGATTTCGGTGTATCCGGGCGGGAATTCCCGGATTTCGGTGTATCCGGGCGGGAATTCCCGGATTTCGGGGCGGCTCCGGGATCATTTGGGAATCGTGCGTCCGGCAGAGCCGGTTCCAGCGGCAGCAGCGGGCGCGGGCCCGGCTCAGGTCGGAGCAGGAGTTCGGCTCCGTCCCTCATTCCTTCGTGTTCCCGCGGGGCCGCGCCGGGAGGAGCCTGCGGAGCCTCGGGAAGGACCTCAGGAGGGTCCTGGAGCCCTTCACGGCTCGGAGCCTGCAGGTGGGACTGGGAGCACTGGGAATACTGGGAATACTGGGAATACTGGGAGTGTACTGGGAATGGACTGGGAATGGACTGGGAATGGACTGGGAATGGACTGGGAGCACTGGGAATGGACTGGGAGTGTACTGGGAATGGACTGGGAGCACTGGGAATGGACTGGGAATGGACTGGGAATGGACTGGGAATGGACTGGGAGCACTGGGAATGGACTGGGAGTGTACTGGGAATGGACTGGGAGCACTGGGAATGGACTGGGAATGGACTGGGAATGGACTGGGAATGGACTGGGAGCACTGGGAATGGACTGGGAGTGTACTGGGAATGGACTGGGAGCACTGGGAATGGACTGAGAATGGACTGGGAATGGACTGGGAATACTGGGAATGGTGCTGGGATCGGTGCTGGGTATCGGGATATCGTTGGGATATTTATTATTGGGATATTTATTATTGGGATATCGGGACCTCAGGAGGGTCCTGGAGCCCTTCACGGCTCGGGGCCTGCAGGTGGGACTGGGAGCACTGGGAATACTGGGAATGGACTGGGAATACTGGGAATACTGGGAGTGGTGCTGGGTATCGGGATATCGTTGGGATATCGGGATATTATTGGGATGGTATCAGGAATTTCGGGACCTCAGGAGGGTCCTGGAGCCCTTCACGGCTCGGAGCCTGCAGGTGGGACTGGGAGCACTGGGAATACTGGGAATACTGGGAGTGGACTGGGAATGGACTGGGAATGGACTGGGAGCACTGGGAATGGACTGGGAATGGACTGGGAGCACTGGGAATGGACTGGGAATGGACTGGGAATGGACTGGGAGCACTGGGAATGGACTGGGAATGGACTGGGAATGGACTGGGAATGGACTGGGAGCACTGGGAATGGACTGGGAGTGTACTGGGAATGGACTGGGAGCACTGGGAATGGACTGGGAATGGACTGGGAATGGACTGGGAGCACTGGGAATGGACTGGGAATGGACTGGGAATGGACTGGGAATGGACTGGGAGCACTGGGAATGGACTGGGAGTGTACTGGGAATGGACTGGGAGCACTGGGAATGGACTGGGAATGGACTGGGAATGGACTGGGAATGGACTGGGAGTGTACTGGGAATGGACTGGGAATGGACTGGGAGCACTGGGAATGGACTGGGAGTGTACTGGGAATGGACTGGGAGCACTGGGAATGTACTGGGAATGGACTGGGAATGGACTGGGAATGGACTGGGAGTGTACTGGGAATGGACTGGGAATGGACTGGGAGCACTGGGAATGGACTGGGAGTGTACTGGGAATGGACTGGGAGCACTGGGAATGTACTGGGAATGGACTGGGAATGGACTGGGAATGGACTGGGAGCACTGGGAATGGACTGGGAGTGTACTGGGAATGGACTGGGAGCACTGGGAATGGACTGGGAATGGACTGGGAGCACTGGGAATGGACTGGGAATGGACTGGGAATGGACTGGGAGCACTGGGAATGGACTGGGAGTGTACTGGGAATGGACTGGGATAATGGGATATTTGGATATTGGGATTTTGGGATTTTGGGATTTTGGGATTTTGGGATGTTATTGGGAATTTCAGGCACCCGCAGGAATTTTTTTGGGGCTTTTCCTGGAATTCTGGGGCCTTTTTTTCCTGGAATTTTGGGATCTCTTTGGGAATTCCGGGATCCCTTTGGGAATTCCAGGAACCCTTTGGGAATTCTGGATCCCTTTGGGAATTTTGGGATCTCTTTGCCAGGAATTTTGGGATCTCTTTGGGAATTCCGGGATCCCTTTGGGAATTTTGGGATCCCTTTGGGAATTTTGGGATCCCTTTGGGAATTCCGAGATCCCTTTGGGAATTCCGGGATCCCTTTGGGAATTCTGGGATCCTTTTGGGAATTCCGGGACCCCTTTGGGAATTCCGGGATCCCTTTGGGAATTCCGGGACCCCTTTGGGAATTCCGGGATCCCTTTGGGAAGCCCCAGGAATTCCGGGACCCCTTTGGGAATTCCGGGACCCCTTTGGGAATTCCGGGATCCCTTTGGGAATTCCGGGACCCCTTTGGGAATTCTGGGACCCCTTTGGGAATTCCGGGACCCCTTTGGGAATTCCGGGAGCCCTTTGGGAATTCCGGGATCCCTTTGGGAAGCCCCAGGAATTCCGGGACCCCTTTGGGAATTCCGGGACCCCTTTGGGAATTCCGGGACCCCTTTGGGAATTCCGGGATCCCTTTGGGAAGCCCCAGGAATTCCGGGACCCCTTTGGGAATTCCGGGACCCCTTTGGGAATTCCGGGACCCCTTTGGGAATTCCGGGACCCCTTTGGGAATTCCGGGAGCCCTTTGGGAATTCCGGGACCCCTTTGGGAATTCCGGGACCCCTTTGGGAATTCCGGGAGCCCTTTGGGAATTCCGGGATCCCTTTGGGAAGCCCCAGGAATTCCGGGACCCCTTTGGGAATTCCGGGAGCCCTTTGGGAATTCCGGGATGTTTTCCAGGTGCGCCGGAGCAATTCCCTTCGGGATGTGGTGGCCGTGGCCGGGCCCTTGGGGGTCACCCAGTTCCTGGTGCTCAGCAAATCCCAGTCCGGGATCAACCTGGTCAGTCCTGGGAATTCTCTTTTTTTTTTTTGGGAATTCTTTTCTTTTTATTCTTTTGGGAATTCCAGAAGGGTTCCCGAACCCTCCCCGGACCCAAAGGATGAAAGAATTTTCCAGGAGTTTGATCCGGGATTGATCCCCAAAGTGAAGGCTCTGATGGGCCTGGGGTCGGGAATTTGGGATTTGGGATCCAAAATTTGGGATTTGGGATTGAAATTCCCAGATTTTGGGGGTTCCGGACCATTCCCGGAGGGGGAAATTCCGAAATTTCCAGGGTTTTTTTTCCCCTTTCAGGTTTTTTTTTTTTTTTTTTGTTTTTTTGGGGCTTTCCCTGCATTTTCCGTGATTTTTCTGGGATTCTTTCCTGGATTTTTCCTTGGATTTTCCCAGGATTTGCCTGGGATTTTCCCAGAATTTTCCCAGGATTTTTCCTTGGGATTTTCCCAGGATTTTTCCTGGATTTTTTCCCTGGGATTTTCCCTTCATTTTCCCTGGGATTTTTCTGGGATTTTCCTTGGATTTTTCCTTGGGATTTTCCCAGAATTTTCCTGGGACTTTTTCCTGGGATTTTTTCCTGGATTTTTCCCAGGATTTTCCTTGTTTTCTTTCCTGGATTTTTCCCAGTTTTTCTCTGGGATTTCCCAGGATTTCCCAGGATTTTCCCCTGGGATTTTCCAGGATTTTTCCTTGATTTTCCCTGGATTTTTCCCAGGATTTTCCAGGATTTTTCCTGGATTTTTGAAGCTTTTCCTCCTTCCCAGAAACTTTTCCGGCTGCCGGGGGGTCCCACCCTGACCTTCAAAGTGCTGCAGGTGAGTCCAAAAATTTTGGGGCAGCATCAGGAATTTTGGGAATTTTCCAAGAATTCCAGGAATTTTTAAGGAATCCTGGGGGGGGGGGGGGGGAGGGGCCGAATCCAGGGATTTTATTTTGTTTTATTATTTTATTTTTTTTTTATTTTGTTTTATTTTATTTGTTATTTTTATCATTTTATTTTATTATTTTATTTTATTATATATTATTTTATTTTATTTTGTTATTTTATTTTATATTTATATTTTATTTTATGTTATTTTATTTTTTTATTTTATCATTTATTATTTTATTTTATTTTGTTTTGTTTTATTTTATTATTTTATTTTATCTTTTTTTTATTTTTTTATTTTATTTTTATTTTATTTTGTTATTTTATTTTATTTTGTTATTTTATTTTATATTTTTATTTTATTTTATTTTTTTATTTTATCATTTTTTATTATTTTATTTTATTTTATTTTATTTTGTTATTTTATTTTATTTTATTTTGTTTTATTTTATTTTTTTATTTTATTTTTTTGGGGTGGGGATTAAATCCCTTTTTTTTTTTTTTTTTTTTTTCCCATTTCCCCCCATTCCCTGATCCAGAACCTGGGGCTTTTTTTTGGGATTGGGATTTTTGGGATTCTGGGTGAATTTTTTTGGGATTCCGGGCTGGGGTTTTTTTAAAATATTTTTTTCAGGATTAAATCCCATTTTTCCCCAATTTCCCCCAATTTTTCCCATTCCCAGCCCTCCCTGATCCAGAACCCAAAGTTGGTTTATTTTTTTTTGGGATTGGTGTTTTCCAGGCATTCTGGGCCCGTTTTTTTGGGGGGATTTTTCCTGGAATTTGGGATTTTTTTGGGATTGAACCCCGTTTTTCCCAATTTTTCCCAATTTTTCCCCCAATTTCCCCCAATTTTTCCCATTCTCAGCCCTCCCCGATCCAGAACCCAAAGTTATTTTTTCTTTTTTTGGGATTGGTGTTTTCCAGACATTCTGGGGCCGTTTTTCGGGATCCTGGGGCCGTTTTTTGGGGGGATTTTTCCTGGAATTTGGGATTTTTTTGGGATTGAAACCCGTTTTTTCCCAATTTTTCCCAATTTTTCCCCCAATTTCCCCCAATTTTTCCCATTCTCAGCCCTCCCCGATCCAGAACCCGAAGTTATTTTTTATTTTTTGGGGGATTGGTGTTTTCCAGGCATCCTGGGGCCGTTTTTTGGGGGGATTTTTCCTGGAATTTGGGATTTTTTTGGGATGGAACCCCGTTTTTTCCCATTTTTCCCCAATTTCCCCCAATTTTTCCCATTCTCAGCCCTCCCCGATCCAGAACCCAAAGTTATTTTTTCTTTTTTTGGGATTGGTGTTTTCCAGACATTCTGGGGCCGTTTTTCGGGATCCTGGGGCCGTTTTTTGGGGGGGATTTTTCCTGGAATTTGGGATTTTTTTGGGATTGAAACCCGTTTTTTCCCAATTTTTCCCAATTTTTCCCCCAATTTCCCCCAATTTTTCCCATTCCCAGCCCTCCCTGATCCAGAACCCAAAGTTGGTTTATTTTTTTTGGGGGATTGGTGTTTTCCAGGCATCCTGGGGCCGTTTTTCGGGATCCTGGGGCCGTTTTTTTGGGGGATTTTTCCTGGAGTTTGGGATTTTTTTGGGATGGAACCCCGTTTTTCCCCATTTTTCCCCCCGTTTTTCCCATTTTTCCCCCAGTACTCCCTGGTGAGGGACGTGGTGTCGGCGCTGCGGCGGCACCGCATGCACGAGCAGCAGTTCCTGCACCCCCCCCTGCTGGTGCTGGGGAATTTTGGGGTGCCCCAAATGCACCTGAAGCTCATGGCCGGGATGTTCCAGGGAATGTTCCCCAAAATCAACGTGCACAGGGTCGGGAACGGGGGGGGGATTTGGGGTTTGGGGGGGTCTGGGGGGGTTTGGGGTTTGGGGGGTTTGGGGGGTTTGGGGTTTGGGGGGATTTGGGGTTTGGGGGGGTTTGGGGGGATTTGGGGTTTGGGGGGGTTTGGGGTTTGGGGGGTTTGGGGGGTTTGGGGGGGTTTGGGGTTTGAGGGATTTGGGGGATTTGGGGTTTGGGGGGATTTGGGGTTTGGGGGGGTTTGGGGTTTGGGGGGTTTGGGGGGTTTGGGGGGGTTTGGGGTTTGAGGGATTTGGGGGATTTGGGGTTTGGGGGGATTTGGGGTTTGGGGGGGTTTGGGGTTTGGGGGGTTTGGGGTTTGGGGGGGTTTGGGGTTTGGGGGGTTTGGGGGGGTTTGGGGGCGTTTGGGGTTTGGGGGGATTTGGGGTTTGGGGGGATTTGGGGTTTGGGGGGGTTTGGGGTTTGGGGGGTTTGGGGGGTTTGGGGGGGTTTGGGGTTTGAGGGATTTGGGGGATTTGGGGTTTGGGGGGATTTGGGGTTTGGGGGGGTTTGGGGTTTGGGGGGTTTGGGGTTTGGGGGGTTTGAGGGATTTGGGGGGTTTGGGGTTTGGGGGGATTTGGGGTTTGGGGGGGTTTGGGGTTTGGGGGGTTTGAGGGATTTGGGGGTTTTGGGTTTGGGGGGGTTTGGGGTTTTGGGGGTTTGGGGATTGGGGGTTTGAGGGATTTGGGGATTGGGCGTTTGGGGTTTGGGGGTTTGGGATTTGGGGGTTTCGGGGGTTTGGGGTTTGGGGGGTTTGGGGATTGGGGGTTTGGGGATTTGGGGTGTTTGGGGTTTGGGATTTGGGGGGTTTGGGGATTGGGGGTTTGGGGATTTGGGGTGTTTGGGGTTTGGGATTTGGGGGGTTTGGGGTTTGGGGGGTTTGGGGGTTTGGGATTTGGGGGGTTTGGGGGTTTGGGGATTTGGGGTTTGAGGGATTTGGGGCTTTGGGGGTTTGGGGGTTTGGGATTTGGAGGATTTGGGGTTTGGGGGGATTTCGGGTTTGGGGTTTTGGGGGGTTTGGGGTTTGGGATTTGGGGGATTCAGGGTCCGGGAATGGTGGGGATTTGGGATTTGGGGTTTGGGAATTCAGGATTTGGGAAAGTGGGGATTTGGGAGTGGGGAAAACAGGAATCTGGGATTTGGGAACAGGCTAAAAAGGATTTATTTGGGGTCTGGGAATGGGGTGAGGGGTGGGAAAAGAGAGGATTTGGGATTAGGGAACAGGGGAAGGGGGAGGGGATTTTTCCCTTTTTTCCCATTTTTCCCATTTTTCCCATTTTCCCATCCCAGGTCAATCTGAATTCCATCCGCCGCTGTTTGCTCATCTCCTACGACTCCGAGTCCCAGCTCCTGGAATTCCGGCACTAGTGAGTCCCAAATTCCCAAAATCCCAAATCCCCAAAATCCCAAATTCCCCAAAATCCCAAATTCCCAAATCCCCAAAATCCCAAATTCCCCAAAATCCCAAAGTCCTGAATTCCAAAGTGCCAAAAAATGGCAAATTCCTGAATTTTCGGAATCCACAAATCCCAAATTCCCACAATCCTGAAGTCCTGAATTCCCAAAATCCCAAATACCCAAAATCCCAAATTCCCCAAAATCCCAAAGTCCTGAATTCCAAAGTGCCAAAAAATGGCAAATTCCTGAATTTTCGGAATCCCAAAGTCCCAAATTCCCACAATCCTGAAGTCCTGATTTCCCAAAATCCCAAAATTCTGGAATTTCCAGAATCTCAAATTCCCAAATCCCCAAAGACCCAAATTCCTGTTTTTTGGACATTTTTCCCAAATTCCCATTTTTTGTTTTTTTTTCCCAAATTCCCATTTTTTGGACGTTTTTCCCAAATTCCCGTTTTTTGGACATTTTTCCCAAATTCCCATTTTTTGGACATTTTTCCCAAATTCCCATTTTTTGGACGTTTTTCCCAAATTCCCATTTTTTCCCCCCAATCCAGCAGTGTCCAGGTGGTGCCCGTGGGGCTCAGCCGGGGGCTCCGGAAAATTCTCCAGGAGAAATTCCCGAACCTGAGCAGGATGGACGACGTCAGCAAGCTGCTCACGGGGTCAGGGGACACCTCGGGGACATTGGGGACACCTCGGGGACATTGGGGACACCTCGGGGTCACCTTGGGGACACCTCGGGGACACCTCGGGGACATTGGGGACACCTTGGGGACATTGGGGACACCTCGGGGTCACCTCGGGGACATTGGGGACACCTCGGGGTCACCTTGGGGACACCTCGGGGACACCTCGGGGACATTGGGGACACCTCGGGGTCACCTTGGGGACATTGGGGACACCTCGGGGACATTGGGGACACCTCGGGGTCACCTTGGGGACACCTCGGGGACACCTCGGGGACATTGGGGACACCTCGGGGTCACCTTGGGGACATTGGGGACACCTCGGGGACATTGGGGACACCTCGGGGTCACCTCGGGGACATTGGGGACACCTCGGGGTCACCTTGGGGACACCTTGGGGACACCTCGGGGACACCTTGGGGACATCTTGGTGACATTGGGGACACCTAGGGGTCACCTTGGGGACATTGGGGACACCTCGGGGACATTGGGGACGCCTTGGGGACATTGGGGACATCTCGGGGACACCTTGGGGACACCTCGGGGTCACCTTGGGGACATTGGGGACACCTCGGGGACATTGGGGACACCTCGGGGTCACCTTGGGGACATTGAGGATGCCTTGGGGACATTGGGGACACCTCGGGGATATTGGGGACATGTCAGGGACACCTTGGGGACACCTCGGGGACATCACAGGGACCTTGGGGACATCACTGGGGACACCCTGAGGATACTGAGGGGGGACAGGGGACACGAGACCTGGGGACACCTCCAGAGATGTCACCTGTCCCCGTCCCCCCAGAATTGTCACCTGTCCTGTCCCCTCAGGGACCTCGTCCTGTCCGAGAGCGAGGCGGAGCCGGACGGGACCCAAAATGTGCTGGAATTGCCCCAAAAATGCTCCGGGCGTGGGAACGCGGTGACACAGCAGAGCGCAGTGAGACTGACAGAGGTGACACTGGGGACACCACTGGGGACACTGGGGACACTGGGGACACCACTGGGGACACTGGGGACACTGGGGACATCACTGGGGACACTGGGGACATCACTGGGGACACTGGGGACACCACTGGGGACATCACTGGGGACAGTGGGGACATCACTGGGGACATCACTGGGGACACTGGGGACACTGGGGACATCACTGGGGACACCACTGGGGGGTGGGGACAGTACCTGAGTGCCACCGCAGCTCACCGTGGGCTCCCTTCCTGTCCCCCTGTCCCCTCTGTCCCCCTGTCCCCCTGTCCCCTCTGTCCCCCTGTCCCCCTGTCCCCTCTGTCCCCCTGTCCCCCTGTCCCCTCTGTCCCCCTGTCCCCTCTGTCCCCCTGTCCCCCTGTCCCCCTGTCCCCCTGTCCCTCTGTCCCTCTGTCCCCCTGTCCCTCTGTCCCTCTGTCCCCCTGTCCCCCTGTCCCTCTGTCCCTCTGTCCCCCTGTCCCTCTGTCCCCCTGTCCCCCTGTCCCTCTGTCCCCCTGTCCCTCTGTCCCTCTGTCCCCTCTGTCCCTCTGTCCCTCTGTCCCCCTGTCCCCCTGTCCCTCTGTCCCTCTGTCCCCCTGTCCCTCTGTCCCCCTGTCCCCCTGTCCCTCTGTCCCCCTGTCCCTCTGTCCCTCTGTCCCCTCTGTCCCTCTGTCCCTCTGTCCCTCTGTCCCTCTGTCCCTCTGTCCCCCTGTCCCTCTGTCCCCCTGTCCCTCTGTCCCTCTGTCCCCTCTGTCCCTCTGTCCCCCTGTCCCCCTGTCCCTCTGTCCCTCTGTCCCCCTGTCCCTCTGTCCCTCTGTCCCCTCTGTCCCCCTGTCCCTCTGTCCCCTCTGTCCCTCTGTCCCTCTGTCCCCTCTGTCCCCCTGTCCCTCTGTCCCCCTGTCCCTCTGTCCCTCTGTCCCTCTGTCCCCCTGTCCCTCTGTCCCTCTGTCCCCTCTGTCCCTCTGTCCCCTCTGTCCCTCTGTCCCCCTGTCCCTCTGTCCCTCTGTCCCCCTGTCCCTCTGTCCCTCTGTCCCCCTGTCCCCTCTGTCCCCCTGTCCCTCTGTCCCCTCTGTCCCTCTGTCCCCTCTGTCCCTCTGTCCCTCTGTCCCCCTGTCCCTCTGTCCCCTCTGTCCCTCTGTCCCTCTGTCCGTCTGTCCCCCTGTCCCTCTGTCCCTCTGTCCCTCTGTCCCTCTGTCCCTCTGTCCCTCTGTCCGTCTGTCCCTCTGTCCCCCCTGTCCCTCTGTCCCCCTGTCCCCTCTGTCCCCCTGTCCCTCTGTCCCTCTGTCCCTCTGTCCCCTCTGTCCCTCTGTCCCCCTGTCCCCTCTGTCCCCCTGTCCCTCTGTCCCCTCTGTCCCCCTGTCCCTCTGTCCCCCTGTCCCCTCTGTCCCCCTGTCCCTCTGTCCCCCTGTCCCTCTGTCCCCCTGTCCCTCTGTCCCTCTGTCCCTCTGTCCGTCTGTCCCCCTGTCCCTCTGTCCCTCTGTCCCTCTGTCCCTCTGTCCCTCTGTCCCTCTGTCCCCCCTGTCCCTCTGTCCCCCTGTCCCCTCTGTCCCCCTGTCCCTCTGTCCCTCTGTCCCTCTGTCCCCTCTGTCCCTCTGTCCCCCTGTCCCCTCTGTCCCCCTGTCCCTCTGTCCCTCTGTCCCCTCTGTCCCCCTGTCCCTCTGTCCCCCTGTCCCTCTGTCCCTCTGTCCCTCTGTCCCTCTGTCCCTCTGTCCCTCTGTCCCCTCTGTCCCTCTGTCCCCTCTGTCCCCCTGTCCCTCTGTCCCTCTGTCCCTCTGTCCCCTCTGTCCCCCTGTCCCTCTGTCCCTCTGTCCCTCTGTCCGTCTGTCCCTCTGTCCCCTCTGTCCCTCTGTCCCTCTGTCCCCTCTGTCCCCTCTGTCCCTCTGTCCCCTCTGTCCCCCCGTCCCCCTGTCCCTCTGTCCCTCTGTCCCTCTGTCCCCTCTGTCCCCCTGTCCCTCTGTCCCTCTGTCCGTCTGTCCCAGATCGGGCCCCGTCTGACGCTGCAGCTGCTGAAGGTGGAGGAGGGGCTGGGCCAGGGGAACGTCCTGTACCACGGCCTGGGTGAGTGAGGGACACACCTGGGACAGGTGAGGGACACACCTGGCTGAGAGAGGGACACACCTGGGACAGGTGAGGGACACACCTGGCTGAGAGAGGGACACACCTGGGACAGGTGAGGGACACACCTGGCTGAGAGAGGGACACACCTGGGAAAGGTGAGGGACACACCTGGCTGAGAGAGGGACACACCTGGGACAGGTGAGGGACACACCTGGCTGAGAGAGGGACACACCTGGGAAAGGTGAGGGACACACCTGGCTGAGAGAGGGACACACCTGGGACAGGTGAGGGACACACCTGGCTGAGAGAGGGACACACCTGGGACAGGTGAGGGACACACCTGTCTGAGAGAGGGACACACCTGGGACAGGTGAGGGACACACCTGGCTGAGAGAGGGACACACCTGGGACAGGTGAGGGACACACTGGGATACCTGGGGACTCCTGTGACTGGGGGCGGAAATCTCACCTGTGCCAAGGTATGTGACAGGTGTGTCCCAGGGTGTGCCCAGGTTTATCACAGATTATTTTAGCTTATCCCAGGTGTGCCCAGGTGATCCCAGGTGTAGCTCAGGTTATCCCAGGTGTGCCCAGGTGTATCTCAGGTGTTTCCCCACGCAGCCCCCAAAGGTGAGGCGGAGCTGCGGGAGCTGCTGGCCCGGAAGGAGCAGCAGCTGCAGGTGAGGGCGGAGCGGCGCCGGAAGCAGGAGCAGAACCTGGAGCGGAAACGGCAGCAGAGGCTGCAGCACAGGTGAGAACTCAGGTGTGCCAGGGACACAGGTGAGGGTGGCACAGGTGAGAGCACAGGTGTGTCAGGGAGGGCTCAGGTGTGCCACGGGCTCAGGTGAGGGTGGCAGGGGGCTCCCAGGTGAGGAAGGTCACACAGGTGAAGCTCCCCCAGCTCAGGGCAGCAAGGTCACACAGGTGAGGTTCCCCAGGTGAGCTTCTTCAGGGGAGGTTTGAGGCAGCCTGGCCCGGTCCATCCCCAGGTGTTCTCTCACCTGTCCCTCCCTCCAGGGAACGCAGCCTGGCCGGGATGGGCCAGGCCAGAGGCGGCCCAGGTGACCCCAGGGGTGGCCCAGGTGACCCCGCAGGTGACAGCGACGTCGAGGACCCCGGAGCACCTGAGCCAGGTGAGGCGGAGCCGTCGGACGAGGACGACGCCGAATATTACAGAGAGGAGCTGGGGGAGGAGCCTGACACAGGTGAGGGGGACAGGTGGGGATTTTGGGGTTTCCAGGTGAGTCTGGGGAGATCCAGGTGAGCTTTGGGGGGGACAGAAGGAGATTTTATCCCGGAAGTGGCTGATGACACAAAAATTCCTGAATTTCCGTGATTTGGGATCAAAGTAAACGCTCTGACACTTCCGGTGCCATCCCAGCGCCCCAAATCCCAACTCCTTACCCCAAATCCCAACTCCTTATTCCCAAATCCCAATTCCTTACCCCAAATCCCAATTCCTTACCCCAAATCCCAACTCCTTATTCCCAAATCCCAACTCCTTACCCCAAATCCCAACTCCTTATTCCCAAATCCCAATTCCTTATTCCCAAATCCCAACTCCTTACCCCAAATCCCAATTCCTTATTCCCAAATCCCAATTCCTTATTCCCAAATCCCAATTCCTTATTCCCAAATCCCAACTCCTTATTCCCAAATCCCAACTCCTTATTCCCAAATCCCAATTCCTTACCCCAAATCCCAATGTTTTACCCCAAATCCCAATTCTTTACCCCAAATCCCAACTCCTTATTCCCAAATCCCAATTCCTTATTCCCAAATCCCAATTCCTTATTCCCAAATCCCAGTTCCTTATTCCCAAATCCCAACTCCTTATTCCCAAATCCCAATGTTTTACCCCAAATCCCAATTCCTTATTCCCAAATCCCAATTCCTTATTCCCAAATCCCAGTTCCTTATTCCCAAATCCCAACTCCTTATTCCCAAATCCCAATGTTTTACCCCAAATCCCAACTCCTTATTCCCAAATCCCAATTCCTTATTCCCAAATCCCATTTTCCCCCCCCAAAACTCTCATTTTTATCTCCCTTTAATCCAATTTTTTTCCCCCAAATCCCCCTCCCCCCCCCCAGAATTCCCATTTCCCCCTCTCAGAATTCCCATTTCCCCCTCTCAGAATTCCCATTTTCCCCCTCTCAGAATTCCCATTTTCCCCCCGTTAATTCCCATTTTCCCCTCTCAGAATTCCCATTTTCCCCTCTCAGAATTCCCATTTTCCCCTCTCAGAATTCCCATTTTCCCCTCTCAGAATTCCCATTTTTTTCCTCTTTTTCCCCAGATTTGTTCCCTGGCAGCTCCAAGAGGAAGCGAAGCCCCTCGGGCGCTCCCGGCCCCCGGAAACGACGGAAGAAAAACCCAAAATTCCAACCTGGAACCCCAAAATTCCAACCTGGGACCCCAAAATCCAGACCTGGGACCCCAAAATTCCAACCTGGGACCCCGAAATCCAGACCTGGGACCCCGAAATCCAGACCTGGGACCCCAAAATTCCAACCTGGAACCCCAAAATTCCAACCTGGGACCCCAAAATCCCGACCTGGAACCCCGAAATCCAGACCTGGGACCCCAAAATCCCAACCTGGAATTTCAAGATCCCATCCAGGCAACCAAAATTCCCAACCCAGAACCCCGAAATCCAAATCCAGAACCCCAAAATCCCAACCTGGATCCCCAAAATTCCAACCCGAATCCCAAAAATCCCACCCAGGACACCCCAAAAACCCCAAAACCCAACAGAAAACCCCAAAATCCCAACCTGGATCCCCAAAATCCCAACAGAAAACCCCAAAATCCCAACCTGGATCCCCAAAATCCCAACAGAAAACCCCAAAATCCCATCCTGGATCCCCAAAATCCCAACAGAAAACCCCAAAATCCCAACAGAAAACCCCAAAATCCCAACCTGGATCCCCAAAATCCCACCCAGGACACCCCAAAAACCCCAAATTCCGCCGTGGGAAGCTCCTGACCCCCCAGAAAATCCCAAATTTCCCAAATTCCCAACGGCCTGGAAAGGGCCAGAAAAGGAAAAACTGAAGGGGGGGGGGGAGGGAAAAAAGGGAATTTGGGACCCCCCTGATCCCACCGGGATTGGGAATTTGGGGTCTCTGGGATGCAGTTTTGGAGTCCCCCAGAATTTTGGGATCTCCCAGAGGAATTTTTGGGATTTCCAGAAGATTTTTTGGGATCTCCAAGAAGAATTTTTCGGGATTTCCACAAGAATTTTGGGATTTCCCCCAAAGGAGATTTTTTTTTTTTTTTTTTTTTTGGGGATTTCCAGAGGAATTTTGGGATCTCCCAGAATAATTTTTGGGATTTCCAGAAGATTTTTTGGGATCTCCCAGGGGAATTTTGGGATCCCCCAAAGATTTTTTTGGGGGGGATTTCCAGAGGAATTTTGGGATCTTGCAGAAGAATTTTTTGGGATTTCCAGAAGATTTTTTTAGGATCTAACAGAAGAATTTTTTGGGATTTCCACAAGAATTTTGGGATTCCCCCAAAGGAGATTTTTTTTGGGGGGGGATTTCCAGAGGAATTTTGGGATTCCCCAAATCCAGGTGAGATCACCCCCCAAAAAAAAAAAAAAAAAAAAAAAAAAACCAGGAAAAAAAAAAGAAAAAAAAATCCAAGAAATTGGGGGGGGGGGAAACCCCAAAAATGGAGAAAAACGCCCCCAAAAAAATGGGGGGAAAGTCCCAAAAAACAGGAAGGAAAAAAAAAAAAAAAACAAAATCTCCAGGTTTTTTTCCCCATGGGAATAAAGTTGGATCCAACCCCAGGGCCAGGTGTTGTGGAATTTTTTTGGTTTTTTTTCCCCCCCCAGGTAAAATCCCATTTTCCCCACCCCAAAAATCCCACTTTTCCCACCCAAAATCTTTTTTTTTTTTTTTTTTTTTGTTTTGTTTTTTTCCCCCTACCTAAAAATCTCCTTTTCCCAGGGAAAAATTCCCATTTTTCCATCACAAATTCCCCTTTCCCAGCCCAAATCCTCTTCCCAACAAAAATCCCCAATTTTTTTTTTTTTTTCCTTTCTCCTCGTTTTCCTACACGGATCCTTTTTTTTTTAACCAGAAATTCCCATTTTTTTCCACCCTAAAATTCCATTTTCCCTTCAATATTCCCATTTCCTCCTTCCTACAATTCCCATTTTTCCATCCAAAATTCCCATTTCCTGACCCTGAAATTCCCATTTTTTCCACCCGAAAATTCCCGTTTTTTTTTTTTTTTTTTTCCCATCTGGAAACCTCGGGATGAGCCAAAACCCAGGGGGGGCTTTTATTGAACTGGGACCAAACTGGGACCAAACTGGGACCAAACTGGGACCAAGTGGAGCCAACCGGTGCCAAACTGGGAACTGAGCTGGGGCCAAACTGGGACCCGACTGGTGCCGAACTGGGAGCAGCTCAGTTGGTGGAGGGTCTGCGGGGAGGGCAAAGGGGAGTGAGGACAGGTGAGAGGGACCCCCCCCAGGTGTGCTCAGGTGTGTATAAAACCCCCCCCAGGTATGTGTAACCCCCCCAGGTGTGCTCAGGTGTGTATAAAACCCCCCCCAGGTGTGCTCAGGTGTGTATAAACCCCCCCCAGGTGTGTGTAACCACCCCCAGGTGAGTGCCCAGGTGTGCGTAACTCCCTCAGGTGTGTGTAACCACCCCCAGGTGAGTGCCCAGGTGTGCGTAACTCCCCCAGCTGTGTGTAACCACCCCCAGGTGAGTGCCCAGGTGTGCGTAACTCCCTCCAGGTGTGCGTAATTCCCCCCAGGTGAGTGCCCAGGTGTGCGTAACTCCCTCCAGGTGTGTGTAATTCCCCCCAGGTGAGTGCCCAGGTGTGCGTAACTCCCTCCAGGTGTGTGTAATTCCCCCCAGGTGAGTGCCCAGGTGTGCGTAACTCCCCCAGGTGTGCGTAACTCCCCCGGGTGAGTGCCCAGGTGCGCCGTACTTGGCCCACTCCACGTTGAGGATCAGGTGGTCGTAGCCGAAGCCGGACACGCCCGCGATGGCTCTGGCCGCGTCCTCGCGCCGGTGGAAACTGATGAAGGCAAAACCCTGCGGGGAAATCGGGGTGAGAAACGGGGAAATTGGGAAAAAACGGGGAAATGGGGGAAAGGCCCCAGGAAATCTGGGGGGAAAACCAGGAAATTGGGCACAGGTAGCAAGGCTGCACCCAGGTACCCCCAGGTGTATCCAGGTGTGCCCCCAGGTACCCCCAGGTGTATCCAGGTGTGCCCCCAGTGTACCCAGGTACCCCCAGGTGTATCCACGTGCTCCCAGGTGTGCACCCAGGTACCCCCAGGTGTATCCAGGTGTGCACCCAGGTGTATCCAGGTGTGCCAGCTGACCTTGGACTGGCCCGTGGTCTTGTCCTTGGCCAGGTAGATGCGGGAGATGGAGCCGAAGGGGCGGAAGAGCTCCTGCAGGTCGGTCTCACGAGTGTCCTCCGACAGGTTGGTCACACGGATGGTGGCGTTGTCATCGGCTGCCCGCAGGTGAGGCTGGCCTCAGGTGTGCCCAGATGGGCTCCACGTGTGCCCAGGTGTGTCCAAGTGTGTATTTCCCTCCCCCTCAGGTGTGTTTGTATCCCCTTCAGGTGTGTTTTTATCTCCCCCAGGTGTGCCAAATATGTTTTTATCCCCCCAGGTGTGTTTTTACCCCCACAGGTGTGTTTGTATCCCCCACAGGTGTGTTTGTATCCCCCACAGGTGTGTTTGTATCCCCCCCAGATGTGTCTGTATCCCCCCCAGGTGTGCCCAGGTGTGTTTTTATCTCCCCCAGGTGTGCCAGATATGTTTTTATCCCCCCAGGTGTGCCCAGGTGTGTTTTTATCCCCCCGAGGTGTACCCAGATATGTTTTTATCCCCCCAGGTGTGTTTTTATCCCCCCAGGTGTGCTCACCTCTGCGGTTGGGCTGCATGGACTCCCCGCGCCGGCTGGCGCCGTCCCTCAGGCTGGGTGGGACGTACTTGCCCGTCTTGCTCACCTGAGCGGCCACTGGCTCTGGCTCTGCAGGTGAGACAGGTGAGGGACAAGTGAGGGACAGGTGAGGACAGGTGAGGGACAAGTGAGAGACAGGTGAGGACAGGTGAGGGACAGATGAGAGACAGGTGAGAGGGAAAGGCACAGGTGAGACCCCGGCTGTTCCCAAGCCCTGGAACCTCCCACAGAAACGGAAAAGGTGGGAAAAATTCCCCAAAAAATCCGGGAGTTTCTCCTTTTTACCTCACTGAGCTCCTTCTGCACGGGGCCACCACAGGGATGGACACTGGGGCCACCACGGGGACACCGGGGCCACCACGGGGACATTGGGGCCACCAGGGGGACATTGGGGCCACCAGAGGGATGGACATTGGGGCCACCAGAGGGATGGACATTGGGGCCACCATGGGGACATTGGGGCCACCAGAGGGATGGACATTGGGGCCACCACAGGGATGGACATTGGGGCCACCACGGGGACATTGGGGCCACCACGGGGATGGACATTGGGGCCACCACAGGGATGGACATTGGGGCCACCACGGGGACATTGGGGCCACCACGGGGACACCGGGGCCACCAGGGGGACATTGGGGCCACCACAGGGATGGACATTGGGGCCACCAGGGGGACGTTGGGGCCACCATGGGGACATTGGGGCCACCACAGGGATGGACATTGGGGCCACCACAGGGATGGACATCGGGGCCACCATGGGGACATTGGGGCCACCACGGGGACATTGGGGCCACCAGGGGGACATTGGGGCCACCACAGGGACACCGGGGCCACCACAGGGATGGACATTGGGGCCACCAGGGGGACATTGGGGCCACCACAGGGATGGACATTGGGGCCACCACAGGGATGGACATTGGGGCCACCACGGGGACATTGGGGCCACCAGGGGGACATTGGGGCCACCACAGGGATGGACATTGGGGCCACCATGGGGACATTGGGGCCACCACGGGGACATTGGGGCCACCACAGGGATGGACATTGGGGCCACCACAGGGATATTGGGGCCACCAGGGGGACATTGGGGCCACCACGGGGACATTGGGGCCACCACAGGGACATTGGGGCCACCACAGGGATGGACATTTGGGCCACCATGGGGACATTGGGGCCACCATGGGGACATTGGGGCCACCAGGGGGACATTGGGGCCACCACAGGGATGGACATTGGGGCCACCACGGGGACATTGGGGCCACCATGGGGACATTGGGGCCACCAGGGGGACATTGGGGCCACCACAGGGATGGACACTGGGGCCACCACGGGGACATTGGGGCCACCACGGGGACACCGGGGCCACGTTTTCCAAGAGAAGCGGGGGAATCCCCAGGCGCCCCCAGGGAAAGGGGATTTTGGGGTCCCTACCCCCCGGCAGTTTCTCCTTCTCGCCCGTGGACAGCCCCAGCTGCTCGGCCAGCTCCTTCTGCATGGGCCCCAGCGTGTCCTTGTACGGGCAGCGCGTGGTCCAGTGGTCGCCCTTGCAGATGCGGCAGGACACGATCTTCTGACCCTTCAGCTTGTTCATGGGGTCCTCCTCCTCCTGGCAGTTCAGGTCCTGCGGGACAGGTGAGCACACCTGAGCGCACCTGGGCACACCTGAGCACACCTGGGCATCCAGGATAACCCCCCTCCCCGGGACACTGGGCACACCCAGGGATGTTCATGGGGTTCTCCTCCTGGCAGTTCAGGTCCTGCGGGACAGGTGAGTACACCTGAGCGCACCTGGGCACACCTGAGCACACCTGGGCATCCAGGATAACCCCCCTCCCCGGGACACTGGGCACACCCAGGGATGTTCATGGGGTTCTCCTCCTCCTGGCAGTTCAGGTCCTGCAGGACAGGTAAGCACACCTGAGTCCAAGGCAGACACACTCCTTGGGCACAATTGGGGTCACACCTGAGCCCCCGCACCTGGACAGGGACACACCTGGGGTCACACCTGAGCAGGGACACACCTGAGTCCCTATACCTGGGCACGGACACACCTGAGTCCCTATACCTGGGCAGGGACACACCTGGCGTCACACCTGACTCCCTATACCTGGGCAGGGACACACCTGGGGTCACACCTGAGCACACCTGTCCCTACCTCCTTGCTGGTGATGAAGGTCATGAAGACGTCATCGCTCACGGTCGTCGTGGCCACGTTGGGCCCGGGGGCGTCAAACTCGGAATTCCCAAATTTCTTCCAGTTCTGGGGGGGCGAAAAACCCAGGAAAAAAAGGAGCCTGAAAATCCCAATTTTGCCATTCCCAGGTAAATCCCATTTTTCCCCTCACCTTACGCCGGGCCACGGCCTTGGAGGCTTTGCGGGTCTCGATCCGGAACGTTCGGATGATCTGGGAATGAAAAAATTCGGGATTGGGTCAAAATCCTCAAATTTGGGATCCACAGGTGCCAAACCTGGGGGTTCCTGGAGCACCTGATCCCCCAAAAAACCCGAATTTGGGAACTCATGGAGCACCTGATCCCAAAAAAACCCACATTTGGGGTCCAGAGGTGCCCAATTTGGGAATTCCTGGAGCACCTGATCCCAAAAAAACCCACATTTGGGGTCCAGAGGTGCCCAATTTGGGAATTCCTGGAGCACCTGATGCCAAAAACCTCCAAATTTGGGGGTACCTGGACAACCTGATCCCCAAAAAACCCCGAATTTGGGGATTCTTGAAGCACCTGAGCCCCCAAAAAAACCCGAATTTAGGAATTCTTAAAGTGCCTGATTCCAAAAAAGCCAAAATTGGGGTCCAGAGGTGCCAAATTTGGGGGCTCTTGAAGCACCTGAGCCCCACAGGTGCCACATTTGGAGCTCGAAGGTGCCAAATTTGAGGTTTAGAGGTGCCAATTTTAGGGCTCAGGTGCCGAATTCGACTCACCTGGAGCACCTGAGCCCCTCAGGAGCCAAATTTGGGGTTCAGAGGTGCCAAATCTGAGGCTCAGGTGGCACCTGCAGGCTCCAAGGTGCCCACCAGTGCCACCTGTGCCCACCTTGACCTTGCGCCCGTCCTCCTCCTCGCGGTACTCGGTGATGGTTTTGATGTTGCCATTGACGACCTCCTTGGGGGACGGGAGGGGCCCTGGAGACAGCGACAGGTGAGCCCCAGGTGAGTCCCCAGAGCTCCCCAGGTGTATCCCTCCTCCCCAGGTGTGTCCCTCTTCCCCAGAGCCCCCCAGGTGTGTCTCAGGTGCCCCCAGGTGTGTCTCAGGTGTGCCAGTCTCACCTCCCTTGAGCAGCTCGGCCTCAGCACTGGAGGGGCCTCCCAGGACCCCAGGCAGGGGCAAGTCCTTCAGCAGCTCACTGGTGATCACCTTGTCTGTGGGACAGGTAGGGTCACCTGGGCCAGGTATGGCCTCACCTGGGCCAGGTATGGCCTCACCTGGGCTCAGGTATCCCAGAACCACCCCTTCACCTGGGCACAGGTAACCTCTCTCACTGGGTAAGTTGCCCCAGCCTTGCCCAGCCCCTGGAACGGCTCTTTGTCCCAAGGGACACAGGTGTCACCTCCCCAGGTGTCCCAGGTGTCACTCACCATCCTCTCCTCCCTCCTCCTCCACCTGGTCAGCCCAGCTGGGCTTGGAGCTGTGGGGACAGAACGGCCTCAGAGTCACCTGTCCTGTCCCCGTGTCCCCTCCTGGTGTCCCCCTCAGTGTCCCCTCCTGTGCCGGTGCCACCCTCAGGGTCCCCCCCCAGGGGTGTCCCCTCCCCGGGGTACTTGCGGCACTCTCAGCGTCCCTGTGTCCCCTCCTGTCCCTGTGTCCCCTCCCCAGGGTCCCGGTGCCACCCTCGATGTCCCCCCCCCTCCCCCCCCCTTCCCTTCACGGCCACAGCCCCGCCCGAAGCCCCTCGGGACCCCCGATCGGGACCTCCGGGGACACCGGGTCGGGACCGACCAGGCCCCACAGCCGGGGGGATCTCCCCAGCCGGGCTCCGCCAGTCCCCGGGCCCCGCTGTGGCCTCGCTCCCGGATCCCAAATTCCACTTCCGATCGCAGTTCCCGGTCCCATTTCTTGATCTCGATCTCGATCCCGGTCCCGGTCCCCCCTCACAGCCACAGGCCGCCGCTCCCGCTACGTCCCCCCTGCCGCTCCTGATCCACCCCCAACCCCATTCCCGCCGCCAATCCTCGTTCCCAATCCCAATCCCGGTTCCCGGGGCCGTTCCCGGGGCCTTTCCCGCTGCTCTCCCTCCCTCACTCGTAATCCCCGGTCGGCATCGCCTCCGCCGCCCTCACACCGCCACGCCGGAAAGGCCTCCCGCCACTTCCGGCCGGCGCGCGCCACTTCCGGCGGAGGGAGGCGGGAACGACGCCCCGCGCGCGGCATGACGGGAAGCGGTTGCTGAGCAACGCCACCACGGGGCTTGAGGCCTACTCGTAGCGCGGCGGGGGAGAATGGTTTATAACTTATAGGCGCGATTTATTCGAAGAAATATTACAACATATAAAAACTACATAAAGTATCGAGTTCCACCTTGTACAAAGCGGCCGCGGGGGTTCGGTACAATGCGATAAAAACGGGGGAGCAGGGCCCAGGCCCTGAGGGGGTTGAGGGGAGGTTGGTGCAGCACAGAGAGCGCGGAGGGAGGGGAATTTAAAAAAAAAAAATTACAAACAAACAAAAGGCAAATCGGAAACATTAAAAAAAAAACAGAAAAAAAAAGTGGGGAAAAAATTTAAAACCCAAGGGGAAAAGAAGGGGTTAAAAAAGGGGGAAAAACAGGAAAAAGGACATGAAAAAGGGGGAAAATGAGAAAGAAATCAAGGGATATAAAGAAGGGGGCAAAATAAAAGAAAGGGGGGGGGAGAGGAAAAAAAGAGAGAAAATAGAAAAAAACAAGGATAAAAAAAAATGCCAAATGAAAGCAAAAAGCCAAAAACATCCCCAAATCAGCCAGGCCGTCCCCTCCGTCCCCCCGGTGTCTCCGTGTCCGGCGTCCGGGGCTCAGCCGGCCGCTTCCATCGGCTCCTGCGGCGCCACGCGGGGCCCTGGGGACAACGGGGCTGTGGTGGCACCGTGGGGCTCCACGGGGACATCAGGGGGACAACGTGGGGACACCAAGGGGACATCGTGGGGACACCACAGGGACACCATGGAGCCCAGGGGACATCATGGGGACATCGTGGGGCCCAGGGGACACCAAGGGGACACCATGGAGCCCAGGGGACATCGTGGGGACATCGTGGGGACATCGTGGGGACATCGTGGGGCCCAGGGGACACCATGGGGACATCGTGGGGACATCGTGGGGACACCACAGGGACACCATGGAGCCCAGGGGACACCATGGGGACACCATGGGGACATTGTGGGGCCCAGGGGACACCAAGGGGACACCATGGGGACATCGTGGGGCCCAGGGGACACCAAGGGGACACCAAGGGGACATCGTGGGGACACCACAGGGACACCATGGAGCCCAGGGGACACCACGGGGACATCATGGGGACATCGTGGGGCCCAGGGGACACCACGGGGACACCATGGAGCCCAGGGGACATCGTGGGGACATCGTGGGGACATCATGGGGACATCGTGGGGCCCAGGGGACACCATGGGGACATCGTGGGGACATCGTGGGGACATCGTGGGGCCCAGGGGACACCAAGGGGACACCATGAAGACATCGTGGGGACACCATGGGGACACCAAGGGGACACCAAGGGGACATCGTGGGGCCCAGGGGACACCAAGGGGACATCGTGGGGCCCAGGGGACTCCACGGGGACACCATGGGGACACCAAGGGGTCACTCCATGGACGGTCACTCACCGGCCGTGTCCTGGCGCAGTTTGGCCACAGCACAGGCCTTGATCTCCAGCCCGATGGCCCTGGCCAGGGGAGGTGGCACCGCATTGCCCACCTGTGGACAGAGGGACAGGGGACAGAGGGACAGTGGGCACCGGGACACGGGACAGAGGGACAAAGGGAGAAGGGACAATGGGACACAGGACAGGGGACAAAGGACAATGGGATGACACTGGGACAATGGGACAGCAGGACAAAGGGACAATGGGGACAGCAGGACACCGGCTCCGTGCCACCGCCCTGGTGCCACCGACCTGTCTGTGCTTGTCCAGGATGTTCCCGAAGAGCCGGTAGGTGTCGGGGAAGCCCTGGGAGCGGGCGCACTCCCGCACGCTGACCACGCGGTGCTGCTCGGGGTGCAGCACCCGGCCCTGCAACGGCACCGAGCCACCGCTGGGGCGTGGGGACAGGGGAGACCCCAGACCCAACACTGGGGACGCTGGGGACCACCACACCCAACAACTGGAGCAGTGGTGACCACCAGATCCAACCATTGGAGACCCTGGGAACACTGGCGACCACCAAACCCAACAATTGAGGACACCGGTGACCACCAGACCCAACCATTGGGACACTGTTGGCCATTGCCTACCACCACCAGCACCACCCAAGGACTGGGACAACGATGACCAGTGACCAAGGACGACGATGACCACCAACCACCATCAATGGCTGGCACAACGATGACCAGTGACCACCAAGAGTTGGGGCAACGATGACCAGTGACCAAGGACAATGATGACCACTGACCATCAATGGCTGGCACAACGATGACCAGTGACCAAGGACAATGATGACCACTGACCATCAATGGCTGGCGCAACGATGACCAATGACCAAGGACAATGATGACCATTGACCATCAATGGCTGGCACAACGATGACCATTGACCAAGGACAATGATGACCATTGACCATCAATGGCTGGCACAACGATGACCAGTGACCAAGGATGACGATGACCAGTGACCACCATCAATGGCTGGCACAACGATGACCATTGACCAAGGACAATGATGACCATTGACCATCAATGGCTGGCACAACGATGACCAGTGACCAAGGATGACGATGACCAGTGACCACCATCAATGGCTGGCACAACGATGACCAGTGACCAAGGATGACGATGACCAGTGACCACCATCAATGGCTGGCACAACGATGACCATTGACCACCACCACCAAACCCCAGCCGCCGGTCGCTCCCACGGTTGCCCTCCCCCACCTGCTTGCCCATGGGCTCGGGGTTGGTGACGGTGGTGCTGAAGAAGCCGTCCCACTCCAGGCGCCCGTAGAGCCCGGCCCAGTGGTTGTGCCGGTTCCCGGTGTGCGGGAGGCACCACGGGATGAGCGTGTTGAACTGCCGATCCGCCGGGTCGCACGGCTTCCCTGGGAAACGCCAAAAAAAACCAAAAAAACAACAAAAAAAAAAAAAAAAAAACCAAAATTTTGAGGAGCAAAACCAAACAAGTCATGACCCGTCCGGCGCCGGGGAGGTGTTCCCGGAATTCCATCACCCACCCACCTTCGGCGCAGGAGCAGACGCCGCGCAGGGCGCCGGAGCTGCTGCGGCCGTTCTTGCGCTCGTGGTGGGTGTAGCGCAGCTTCCGGGTGGTGGTGCCGTCCGACAGCCGCACCTCGATGTTGGGCAGGTCCCTCCAGTCGGAGCCCGGCGCCAGCGGGATGTGCCGCATCCGCGCCGCCACCAGCGCGCTCATGTCCTGACGGGGACAGGCCCGGTGTCACCGCCGGCGGCGGGGGAGGTGGTGGGGACAACTGGGGACAACTGGGGGGTGTTGGGGATAACTGGGGACAACTGGGGGGTTTTGGGGGCTTTTGGGGACAATTGAGGGATGTTGGGGATAACTGGGGGGGGTTGGGGACAACTGGGGACAACTGGGGGGCATTGGGGACAACTGGAGGGTGTTGGGGATAATTGGGGACAATTGGGGGATGTTGGGGATGATTGGGGGACGTTGGGGACAATTAGGGGATGTTGGGGACTGTTGGGGGGCAATTGGGGGGGTGCTGGGGGCAATTTGGAACCATTGGAGGACGTTGGGGACAACTGGGGGATGTTGGGGACAATTGGGGACCACCAGGGAATGTTGGAGACCATTGCGGGGATGTCGGACTCCATTGGTGTCCAACTTCCACCATTCCCAACTCCTCCACCATTCCCAAAGTCTCCATTCCCAAAACCTCCCCTAATCCCCAACTCCTCCTCCACCAGTTCCCAGCAGCTGCCCCCATCCCGATTTTGGCCGCGGCCACCCCGGGGAGCGCCGGGGCCGCTCCCTCGCCCCGATGCCGGCGGGATCCGGCGGGATCCGGCGGGGTGCGCCGTTCCCACCTTGCAGATGTGATCCCTGAGGATGGGCTGGTACTGGGAGCCGCGGATCTGGCGCTGGAACCACGACTGGGGCTCGCCGTTGTAGGAGATCTCCAGCGCCGAGGCGCCGTTCCGGATCTCCGGCAGGTCCGACATGGTGTCGCGCACCGTGATGGTGCGGAACGGCCCCGAGTACGTCCTGAGGGACGGGGTTCCCCACTCGGAATTCCCAGCTCAACACGGAATTCCCGGCGGCGCCAAATTTCTGGTGCCGGATTCCCCGAATTCCCAAGCGCCGAATTCCCAAACCAAACAACGCTCAACACCCAGTGCCGAATTCCCAAACTGAATTCCCAAACCCTCACAGTCCTCAGTGCCGAATTCCCAAAATTCCCAAACCCTCACAGTCCTCAGTGCCGAATTCCCAAAATTCCCAAACCCTCACAGTCCCCAGTGCCAAATTCCCACACTGAATTCCCAAACTGAAACTCCCAAACCAAAATTCCCAAACCCTCACAGTCCCCAGTGCCAAATTCCCAAACTGAATTCCCAAACTGAAACTCTCAAACCAAAATTCCCAAACCCTCACAGTCCTCAGTGCCAAATTCCCAAAATTCCCAAACCCTCACAGTCCTCAGTGCCGAATTCCCAAACTGAATTCCCAAACCCTCACAGTCCCCAGTGCCAAATTCCCAAACCAAAATTCCCAAACCCTCACAGTCCTCAGTGCCGAATTCCCACCCCGGATGAATTCCCACCCGGGATGAATTCCCACCTGGAATTCCCAAATTCCCACCCGGAATTCCCAAATTCCCACCCGGAATTCCCACCCCGGATGAATTCCCACCCGGGATGAATTCCCACCCAGAATTCCCAAATTCTCACCCGGGATGAATTCCCACCCGGAATTCCCAAATTCCCACCCGGATGAATTCCCACCCCGGATGAATTCCCACCCGGGATGAACTCCCACCCGGAATTCTCAAATTCCCACCCGGAATTCCCAAATTCCCACCCCGGATGAACTCCCACCCGGAATTCCCAAATTCCCACCCGGAATTCCCAAATTCCCACCCTGGATGAATTCCCACCTGGAATTCCCAAATTCCCACCCCGGATGAATTCCCACCTGGAATTCCCAAATTCCCACCCGGGATGAACTCCCACCCGGAATTCCCAAATTCCCACCTGGAATTCCCAAATTCCCACCCGGGATGAATTCCCACCCGGGATGAATTCCCACCCTGGATGAATTCCCACCTGGAATTCCCAAATTCCCACCCGGATGAATTCCCACCCCGGATGAATTCCCACCCGGGATGAACTCCCACCCGGAATTCTCAAATTCCCACCCGGAATTCCCAAATTCCCACCCGGGATGAATGAATTCCCACCCCGGATGAATGAACTCCCACCCGGAATTCCCAAATTCCCACCCCGGATGAACTCCCACCCGGAATTCCCAAATTCCCACCCGGGATGAATGAATTCCCACCCTGGATGAATTCCCACCTGGAATTCCCAAATTCCCACCCCGGATGAATTCCCACCTGGAATTCCCAAATTCCCACCCGGGATGAATTCCCACCCGGGATGAATTCCCACCCTGGATGAATTCCCACCTGGAATTCCCAAATTCCCACCCGGATGAATTCCCACCCGGGATGAATTCCCACCCTGGATGAATTCCCACCCGGAATTCCCAAATTCCCACCCGGGATGAATGAATTCCCACCCGGGATGAATGAATTCCCACCCCGGATGAATGAATTCCCACCCTGGATGAATTCCCACCTGGAATTCCCAAATTCCCACCCCGGATGAATTCCCACCCTGGATGAATTCCCACCTGGAATTCCCAAATTCCCACCCGGGATGAATTCCCACCCGGGATGAATTCCCACCCTGGATGAATTCCCACCCGGAATTCCCAAATTCCCACCCGGGATGAATGAATTCCCACCCGGGATGAATGAATTCCCACCCCGGATGGATGAATTCCCACCCGGAATTCCCAAATTCCCACCCGGAATTCCCGGGCTCTCACCGGGTGATGTTGCTGACGAATTTCTTGTCGTCCACCACGACGCTGAGCTGGCAGGCGCGGGGGGCGAACACGTGCAGGGGCTCGGGGAACATGGGCAACTTCTCGCCCGGCGCCGCCGCCAGCACGATGGCGCGGCGCCGCGTCTGCGCCACGCCGTACTGCCCGGCCTGGGGGGACGGCACTGGGATGGGAATGGCTACCGGGGGATGGGAATGGCTACCGGGGGATGGGAATGGCCACTGGGATGGGAATGGCCACTGGGATGGGAATGGCTACCGGGGGATGGGAATGGCCACTGGGATGGGAATGGCCACCGGGGGATGGGAATGGCTACCGGGGGATGGGAATGGCCACTGGGATGGGAATGGCTACCGGGGGATGGGAATGGCTACCGGGGGATGGGAATGGCCACTGGGATGGGAATGGCTACCGGGGGATGGGAATGGCTACCAGGGGATGGGAATGGCTACTGGGGGATGGGAATGGCCACTGGGATGGGAATGGCTACCGGGGGATGGGAATGGCTACCGGGGGATGGGAATGGCCACCAGGGGATGGGAATGGCTACCGGGGGATGGGAATGGCCACTGGGATGGGAATGGCCACTGGGATGGGAATGGCTACCAGGGGATGGGAATGGCCACTGGGATGGGAATGGCTACCGGGGGATGGGAATGGCTACCGGGGGATGGGAATGGCTACCAGGGGATGGGAATGGCTACCAGGGGATGGGAATGGCTACCGGGGGATGGGAATGGCCACTGGGATGGGAATGGCTACCGGGGGATGGGAATGGCTACCAGGGGATGGGAATGGCTACTGGGGGATGGGAATGGCCACTGGGATGGGAATGGCTACCGGGGGATGGGAATGGCTACCGGGGGATGGGAATGGCCACCAGGGGATGGGAATGGCTACCGGGGGATGGGAATGGCCACTGGGATGGGAATGGCCACTGGGATGGGAATGGCTACCAGGGGATGGGAATGGCCACTGGGATGGGAATGGCTACCGGGGGATGGGAATGGCTACCAGGGGATGGGAATGGCCACTGGGATGGGAATGGCTACTGGGGGATGGGAATGGCTACCAGGGGATGGGAATGGCCACTGGGATGGGAATGGCTACCAGGGGATGGGAATGGCTACTAGGGGATGGGAATGGCCACTGGGATGGGAATGGCTACCAGGGGATGGGAATGGCTACCGGGGGATGGGAATGGCTACCGGGGGATGGGAATGGCCACTGGGGGATGGGAATGGCCACTGGGATGGGAATGGCCACTGGGATGGGAATGGCTACCAGGGGATGGGAATGGCTACTAGGGGATGGGAATGGCCACCAGGGGATGGGAATGGCCACTGGGATGGGAATGGCTACCAGGGGATGGGAATGGCTACCGGGGGATGGGAATGGCCACTGGGATGGGAATGGCTACCGGGGGATGGGAATGGCTACCGGGGGATGGGAATGGCCACTGGGATGGGAATGGCTACCAGGGGATGGGAATGGCTACCAGGGGATGGGAATGGCCACTGGGATGGGAATGGCTACCAGGGGATGGGAATGGCCACTGGGATGGGAATGGCCACTGGGATGGGAATGGCTACCAGGGGATGGGAATGGCTACCGGGGGATGGGAATGGCCACTGGGATGGGAATGGCTACCAGGGGATGGGAATGGCTACCAGGGGATGGGAATGGCCACTGGGATGGGAATGGCTACCAGGGGATGGGAATGGCCACTGGGATGGGAATGGCCACTGGGATGGGAATGGCTACCAGGGGATGGGAATGGCCACTGGGATGGGAATGGCTACCGGGGGATGGGAATGGCTACCAGGGGATGGGAATGGCCACTGGGATGGGAATGGCTACTGGGGGATGGGAATGGCTACCAGGGGATGGGAATGGCCACTGGGATGGGAATGGCTACCAGGGGATGGGAATGGCCACTGGGATGGGAATGGCCACTGGGATGGGAATGGCTACCAGGGGATGGGAATGGCTACTAGGGGATGGGAATGGCCACCAGGGGATGGGAATGGCTACCGGGGGATGGGAATGGCCACTGGGATGGGAATGGCTACCAGGGGATGGGAATGGCCACTGGGATGGGAATGGCCACTGGGATGGGAATGGCTACCAGGGGATGGGAATGGCCACTGGGATGGGAATGGCCACTGGGATGGGAATGGCTACCAGGGGATGGGAATGGCTACTAGGGGATGGGAATGGCCACCAGGGGATGGGAATGGCTACCGGGGGATGGGAATGGCCACTGGGATGGGAATGGCTACCGGGGGATGGGAATGGCTACCGGGGGATGGGAATGGCCACTGGGATGGGAATGGCTACCAGGGGATGGGAATGGCTACCAGGGGATGGGAATGGCCACTGGGATGGGAATGGCTACCAGGGGATGGGAATGGCCACTGGGATGGGAATGGCCACTGGGATGGGAATGGCTACCAGGGGATGGGAATGGCCACTGGGATGGGAATGGCTACCGGGGGATGGGAATGGCTACCAGGGGATGGGAATGGCCACTGGGATGGGAATGGCTACTGGGGGATGGGAATGGCTACCAGGGGATGGGAATGGCCACTGGGATGGGAATGGCTACCAGGGGATGGGAATGGCCACTGGGATGGGAATGGCCACTGGGATGGGAATGGCTACCAGGGGATGGGAATGGCTACTAGGGGATGGGAATGGCCACCAGGGGATGGGAATGGCTACCGGGGGATGGGAATGGCCACTGGGATGGGAATGGCTACCAGGGGATGGGAATGGCCACTGGGATGGGAATGGCCACTGGGATGGGAATGGCCACTGGGATGGGAATGGCTACTGGGGGATGGGAATGGCTACCAGGGGATGGGAATGGCCACTGGGATGGGAATGGCTACCAGGGGATGGGAATGGCCACTGGGATGGGAATGGCCACTGGGATGGGAATGGCTACCGGGGGATGGGAATGGCTACTAGGGGATGGGAATGGCCACCAGGGGATGGGAATGGCTACCGGGGGATGGGAATGGCCACTGGGATGGGAATGGCGACCGGGGGATGGGAATGGCTACCGGGGGATGGGAATGGCCACTGGGATGGGAATGGCTACCAGGGGATGGGAATGGCCACTGGGATGGGAATGGCCACTGGGATGGGAATGGCTACCGGGGGATGGGAATGGCTACCGGGGGATGGGAATGGCCACTGGGATGGGAATGGCCACTGGGATGGGAATGGCTACCGGGTGATGGGAATGGCCACTGGGATGGGAATGGCTACCGGGGGATGGGAATGGCCACTGGGATGGGAATGGCTACCGGGGGATGGGAATGGCCACTGGGATGGGAATGGCCACTGGGATGGGAATGGCTACCGGGGGATGGGAATGGCTACCGGGGGATGGGAATGGCCACTGGGATGGGAATGGCTACCAGGGGATGGGAATGGCTACTAGGGGATGGGAATGGCCACTGGGATGGGAATGGCTACCAGGGGATGGGAATGGCTACCAGGGGATGGGAATGGCTACCGGGGGATGGGAATGGCCACTGGGATCGGAATGGCCACTGGGATGGGAATGGCTACCGGGGGATGGGAATGGCTACCGGGGGATGGGAATGGCCACTGGGATGGGAATGGCCACTGGGATGGGAATGGCTACCGGGTGATGGGAATGGCCACTGGGATGGGAATGGCCACTGGGATGGGAATGGCTACCGGGGGATGGGAATGGCTACCGGGGGATGGGAATGGCCACTGGGATGGGAATGGCTACCAGGGGATGGGAATGGCTACTAGGGGATGGGAATGGCCACTGGGATGGGAATGGCTACCAGGGGATGGGAATGGCCACCAGGGGATGGGAATGGCTACCAGGGGATGGGAATGGCTACCGGGGGATGGGAATGGCTACCGGGGGATGGGAATGGCCACTGGGATCGGAATGGCCACTGGGATGGGAATGGCCACTGGGATGGGAATGGCTACCAGGGGATGGGAATGGCTACTAGGGGATGGGAATGGCCACCAGGGGATGGGAATGGCTACCAGGGGATGGGAATGGCCACTGGGATGGGAATGGCTACCAGGGGATGGGAATGGCTACCAGGGGATGGGAATGGCCACTGGGATGGGAATGGCTACCGGGGGATGGGAATGGCTACCAGGGGATGGGAATGGCTACCGGGGGATGGGAATGGCTACCAGGGGATGGGAATGGCCACTGGGATGGGAATGGCTACCGGGGGATGGGAATGGCCACTGGGATGGGAATGGCTACCGGGGGATGGGAATGGCTACCGGGGGATGGGAATGGCCACTGGGATGGGAATGGCTACCGGGGGATGGGAATGGCCACTGGGATGGGAATGGCTACCGGGGGATGGGAATGGCCACTGGGATGGGAATGGCTACCGGGGGATGGGAATGGCTACCGGGGGATGGGAATGGCCACTGGGATGGGAATGGCTACCGGGGGATGGGAATGGCTACCGGGGGATGGGAATGGCCACTGGGATGGGAATGGCTACCGGGGGATGGGAATGGCCACGGGGCCATCACAGGGGGTTGGGAGAGGACAGGTCCTGAGGAACTCTGGTGGGGATGTCCCCAGGGCCACCCAAGGGGTCACTCCCTCCATTTCATGACCAACTGACCAATTCCCAATTCCCAGTTCCTTTGGGATCATCCCCCAAGGAACAACACAACCAACGTTTCTCAGGGTACCAGAACTGGGGTTTTTCACCCCAAAAGCAGCCCTGGAGACCTTACCTGGAGCACCCCGAAGGTGCACTGGTAACCCATGCGCACCAGGCAGCGCAGGGTCAGCTTGAGCACCATGGACCTCTTGAAGGACACGAAATTCCGGACGTTCTCCAGCAGGAAGAAGCGCGGCCGGTAATAATCGCAGTAACTGAGGGGACAGAGGGACACCCCAAAATGGTGGGGACAGGGGGACACCCCAAAAATCCCCACCAGGAGACGCCAGATGGGGTCACACCCCAAAAACCATCTCCACACCAATGAAGATGAACCAGATGGGGTCACACCCCAAAAACCATCTCCACACCAATGAAGATGAACCAGATGGGGTCAAATCCCAAAAACCATCTCCACACCAATGAAGATGAACCAGATGGGGTCACACCCCAAAAACCATCTCCACACCAATGAAGATGAACCAGATGGGGTCACACCCCAAAAACCATCTCCACACCAATGAAGATGAACCAGATGGGGTCACACCCCAAAAACCATCTCCACACCAATGAAGATGAACCAGATGGGGTCACACCCCAAAAACCATCTCCACACCAATGAAGATGAACCAGATGGGGTCACACCCCAAAAACCATCTCCACACCAATGAAGATGAACCAGATGGGGTCAAACCCCAAAAACCATCTCCACACCAATGAAGATGAACCAGATGGGGTCACACCCCAAAAACCATCTCCACACCAATGAAGATGAACCAGATGGGGTCACACCCCAAAAACCATCTCCACACCAATGAAGATGAACCAGATGGGGTCACACCCCAAAAACCATCTCCACACCAATGAAGATGAACCAGATGGGGTCACACCCCAAAAACCATCTCCACACCAATGAAGATGAACCAGATGGGGTCACACCCCAAAAACCATCTCCACACCAATGAAGATGAACCAGATGGGGTCAAATCCCAAAAACCATCTCCACACCAATGAAGATGAACCAGATGGGGTCAAACCCCAAAAACCATCTCCACACCAATGAAGATGAACCAGATGGGGTCAAATCCCAAAAACCATCTCCACACCAATGAAGATGAACCAGATGGGGTCACACCCCAAAAACCATCTCCACACCAATGAAGATGAACCAGATGGGGTCAAACCCCAAAAACCATCTCCACACCAATGAAGATGAACCAGATGGGGTCAAATCCCAAAAACCATCTCCACACCAATGAGGGGACACCAGACAAGGTCTCACCCCCCACAGAAACCCCGTCCCCACCCACCTGAGGAAGGAGACCACCAGGGAGTTCTTGAACTTGGAGTAGGTGCGGGAGTTGAAGCGGTTCATGCCGCTGAAGCCCTGGCACGGGGGGCCACCACAGAGCATCTCCACGTCGCCCTTCTGGGGCAGCTTCTGGCCCAAGGAGTTGGTTCTCTCGCCCGCCATGACCAGCTTGAGGAGCACGTTGCAGTCCTCGGTGAACACCGTGGTGCCGGGGTTGTTGAGCCGGAACGCCTGCGCCGCCGGCTCCCACATCTCGATGGCCCAGAGCGTCTCCGAGACTCCTGAGGGGATTGGGAAGGGCAGGGGTGGGCACTGGGAATGGGCACTGGGAGTGGGGATGGGCACTGGGAAGGGGCACTGGGAATGGGGATGGGCACTGGGAGTGGGGATGGGCACTGGGGATGGGCACTGGGAATGGGGATGGGCACTGGGAGTGGGGATGGGCACTGGGAGTGGGGATGGGCACTGGGGATGGGCACAGGGAATGGGGATGGGCACTGGGAATGGGAATAGGCACTGGGAATGGGAATAGGCACTGGGAATGGGCACTGGGGATGGGCACTGGGAATGGGGATGGGCACTGGGAATGGGAATAGGCACTGGGAATGGGCACTGGGAATGGGGATGGGCACTGGGAATGGGAATAGGCACTGGGAATGGGCACTGGGGATGGGCACTGGGAAGGGGGATGGGCACTGGGAATGGCCAGGAATGGGCACTGGGAATGGGAATGGGCACTGGGAATGGGGATGGGCACTGGGAATGGGCACTGGGAATGGGGATGGGCACTGGGGATGGGCACTGGGGATGGGGATGGGCACTGGGAGTGGGGATGGGCACTGGGAATGGGCACTGGGAAGGGGGATGGGCACTGGGAAGGGGCACTGGGAATGGGGATGGGCACTGGGAAGGGGCACTGGGAATGGGGATGGGCACTGGGAATGGGGATGGGCACTGGGGATGGGCACTGGGAAGGGGGATGGGCACTGGGAAGGGGCACTGGGAATGGGGATGGGCACTGGGAAGGGGCACTGGGAAGGGGGATGGGCACTGGGAAGGGGCACTGGGAATGGGGATGGGCACTGGGAATGGGGATGGGCACTGGGGATGGGCACTGGGAAGGGGGATGGGCACTGGGAAGGGGCACTGGGAATGGGGATGGGCACTGGGAATGGGCACTGGGAACACCCAGCACATTTGCTGCCCCCCAAGGCCTGTCCCGCCCCTTCCCGAGGGCCGGAATTCCCGGAGCCCCGGGGCCGGGGCTCACCTGCCTGGTGGAAGCCCTCGGAGAGGCCCCCGCAGCCGGAGAACACGTCCAGGGTGCGGAGCTTGGGCACCTGCAGCTGCGGCGGCTCCTGCTCGCTCTGCTCGGGGCCGGCTGCCTTCCCTTTGGCCTTCCCTGAGGGAACGGGGCAGTTCCTGATCTTCATCCTCATCCTCCTCATCCTCCTCATCCTCATCATCCTCATCCTCATCCTCATCATCCCCCTGCTCCTCTCCTGCTGCCTTCCCTTTGGCCTTCCCTGAGGGAACGGGGCAGTTCCTGATCTTCATCCTCATCCTCCTCATCCTCACCATCCTCACCATCCTCATCCTCATCCTCATCCTCCCCCTGCTCCTCTCCTGCTGCCTTCCCTTTGGCCTTCCCTGAGGGAACGGGGCAGTTCCTGATCTTCATCCTCATCCTCACCATCCTCATCCTCCTCATCCTCACCATCCTCATCCTCATCATCCCCCTGCTCCTCTCCTGCTGCCTTCCCTTTGGCCTTCCCTGAGGGAACGGGGCAGTTCCTGATCTTCATCCTCATCCTCCTCATCCTCACCATCCTCATCATCCTCATCCTCATCATCCTCATCCTCCTCATCCTCACCATCCTCATCCTCATCATCCCCCTGCTCCTCTCCTGCTGCCTTCCCTGTGGCCTTCCCTGAGGGAATGGGGCAGTTCCTGATCTTCATCCTCATCCTCCTCATCCTTGCCCCCTGCTCTTCTTCCTCCTCATCCTCCTCCAGTAATCCATCACCTCCCAGACCCTTTTCTGCCCCCTTTTTACCCATTTTCCACCCCTTTTCCCACCTTTTTTCTGCCCCTTTTTCCATCCTTTTTCAGCCCTTTTTTTCTGCCCTTTTCCCAGCCCCTTTTCCCACCCCTTTTTCAGCCTCACCTTTCCCTTTCCCCTTCCCCTTCCCTTTGTTCCCGGAGCTCCGGGCGTGGTTGGGAGGATCCTCAAAGCTCTTGGTTTTGGCGTTGTAAGCCTGAGGAAAAAAAACAAAACAAAAAAAACCCCAAAAATCTCCAGGATTTGGGATTGGACACCAGGAGATTTTCCAGCTCGGGAATGGCCCCGGGATTGCCAAAATCCCGTGGGAATCAGGGAATGGTTCAGTGAATCTGGAACAGCAGAACCTCAGGGATACATCCAGAGTCTCCAGGAACTCCTTCAGACCCTTCTTGGACAATTCCAGACCTCCAGGAACTCACCCAGGTCCTCAAAAACCCAGTTTAGAGTCCAGGATTTACTCCCTAAAACGCTGGAATTGGCCCCAAATCCAATCCCTTCATGGAAAACTTCAACTTTCCTTCATCCCTGGGGTCTCCAGACCTCCAAAACTTCATCCAGACCTCCAGGAAATCATCCAGAGCTCCAAAATCTCATCCAGACCTCCAAAGAAATTCATCCAGACCTCCAAAAACTGCTCCAAACCCCCCAAAACTCATCCAGAGATCCAAAAAAATTCACCCAGACCTCCAAAAACTTATCCTAACCTCCAAAGAAATTCATCCAGACCTCCAAAAACTCTTCAGACCTCAAAAAACTCATCCAGAGATCCAAAACTTCATCCAGACCTCCAGGAACTCATCCAGATGTCCAGAAACTCATCCAGAGATCCAAAAAAATTCATCCAGAGATCCAAAAAAATTCATCCAGACCTCCAGGAACTCATCCAGACGTCCAGAAACTCATCCAGAGATCCAAAAAAATTCATCCAGAGATCCAAAAAAATTCATCCAGATCTCCAGGAACTCATCCAGACCTCCAAGATTTGCTCCCCAAAACCACAGGACCAACCCCAAACCCAACCCCTGAATGGAAAACCACCCTGAGCCCCAACCTGATTTCACCCCCGGGGTCTCCAGCCCCCCAGGAACTCATCCAGAGATCCAAAAACTTACCCAGACCTCCAAAACCTCATCCTGATCTCCAGGAACTCATCCAGAGATCCAAAAAACTCACCCAGACCTCCAAAAACTCATCCTGACCTCCAGGAACTCATCCAGAGATCCAAAAAATTCACCCAGACCTCCAAAACCTCATCCTGATCTCCAGGAACTCATCTAGAGATCCAAAAAACTCACCCAGACCTCCAAAAACTCATCCTGACCTCCAGGAACTCATCCAGAGATCCAAAAACTCACCCAGACCTCCAAAACCTCATCCTGATCTCCAGGAACTCATCCAGAGATCCAAAAAACTCACCCAGACCTCCAAAAACTCATCCAGCCCTCCAGGAACTCATCCAGAGATCCAAAAACTCACCCAGACCTCCAAAACCTCATCCTGATCTCCAGGAACTCATCTAGAGATCCAAAAAACTCACCCAGACCTCCAAAAACTCATCCAGCCCTCCAGGAACTCATCCAGAGATCCAAAAACTCACCCAGACCTCCAAAACCTCATCCTGATCTCCAGGAACTCATCCAGAGATCCAAAAAACTCACCCAGACCTCCAAAAACTCATCCAGCCCTCCAGGAACTCATCCAGAGATCCAAAAAACTCACCCAGACCTCCAAAACCTCATCCTGATCTCCAGGAACTCATCCAGAGATCCAAAAACTCACCCAGACCTCCAAAAACTCATCCTGATCTCCAGGAACTCATCCAGAGATCCAAAAACTCACCCAGACCTCCAAAACCTCATCCTGATCTCCAGGAACTCATCTAGAGATCCAAAAACTCACGCAGACCTCCAAAACCTCATCCTGACATCCAGGAACTCATCCAGAGATCCAAAAACTCACGCAGACCTCCAAAACCTCATCCTGATCTCCAGGAACTCATCCAGAGATCCAAAAACTTACCCAGACCTCCAAAACCTCATCCTGATCTCCAGGAACTCATCCAGAGATCCAAAAAACTCACCCAGACCTCCAAAAACTCATCCTGACCTCCAGGAACTCATCCAGAGATCCAAAAAATTCACCCAGACCTCCAAAACCTCATTCTGATCTCCAGGAACTCATCTAGAGATCCAAAAAACTCACCCAGAGATCCAAAACCTCATCCAGCCCTCCAGGAACTCATCCAGAGATCCAAAAACTCACCCAGACCTCCAAAACCTCATCCTGATCTCCAGGAACTCATCCAGAGATCCAAAAAACTTACCCAGAGATCGAAAACCTCATCCTGATCTCCAGGAACTCATCCAGAGATCCAAAAAACTCACCCAGACCGCCAAAAACTCATCCTGATCTCCAGGAACTCATCCAGAGATCCAAAAAACTCACCCAGAGATCCAAAACCTCATCCAGCCCTCCAGGAACTCATCCAGAGATCCAAAAAACTCACCCAGACCTCCAAAACCTCATCCTGATCTCCAGGAACTCATCCAGAGATCCAAAATCTCACCCAGACCTCCAAAACCTCATCCTGATCTCCAGGAACTCATCCAGAGATCCAAAAAACTCACCCAGACCTCCAAAAACTCATCCAGCCCTCCAGGAACTCATCCAGATCTCCAGGAACTCACCCAGACCTCCAAGATTTGCTCCCCAAAACCTCAGGACCAACCCCAAACCCAACTCCTGAATGGAAAACCACCCTGAGCCCCAACCTGATTTCACCCCCGGCGTCTCCAGCCCCCATCCCTGGCTCTACCAGCCCTCACCTCCAGGAAGTAGAAGCGGTCCAGGCCACCCATGGAGTAGTCCTGGATGCTCTCGGTCAGGTCCTCGCCGTAGACCACGGAGCAGCGGCCCTGCACCGCCCGGAACTCCACGGTGGCCTCCTCGTCACTCCAGTAGAGCAGGTTGATGTCGGCGTGGTAGCTCGCCTTGGTGGATTTGTGGGTGTTCTCTGGCCTGGAAATTCCCAAAAAAAAAAAAAAAAAAAAAAAAAAAAAGGGGGGGGGAAAAAAATCCATGAGGTGTGTCCAGTTCTTGGTGAGGTTGGGGTTTGGAGATTTTGGTTCAGGATGCAATCCCTTCATGGAAAACATCAACTTATCTTCATCCATGGGGTCTGTAGGCCTCTAATTCATCCAAGGTCCCCAAAAACTCATCCAGATCTTCAAAAGGTCATCCAGACCTTCAAAAACTCATCCAGACCTCCAGAAACTCATCCAGATCCCCAAAAACGCATCCAGAGGTCAAAAAATTAATCCAGACCTCCAGGAACTCATCCAAATCTCCAGGAACTCATCCAGAGCTCAAAGAACTCATCCAGACCTTCAAAAACTCATCCAGACCTCCAGGAACTCATCCAGACCTCCAAAAATTATTCCAGACATTCAAAAACTCATCCAGACCTCCAAAAACTCATCCAGACCTTCAAAAATTAATCCAGACCTCCAAGAATTCATCCAGGTCCCTAAAAACTCATCTGGACATCCAAAGATTCATCCAGACCTTCAAAAAGTCATCCAGACCTCCAAAAGCTCATCCAGGTTTCCAAAAACTCATCCAGACCTCCAAAAACTCATTCAGACCTCCAGGAACTCATCCAGACCTTCAAAAATTAATCCAGACCTCCAAAAACTCATTCAGACCTCCAGGAACTCATCCAGACCCCTAGAAACACCACCAGACCCCCAAAAAATTCATCCAGACCCCCCAAAGAACTCATCCAGAGCTGCAGGAAGTGTTGGGAAGGTTCAACAAGAATCACCCGGGTCAGGAAGGTCACCGAGAAACTTCCAAAGATTTGGGTCACCAGATCAGGCCCTGCTGTCAGCACCAACTCCAAACCTCCCCAAAAAAACTCCAAAAAAATCACAGGTTTGGAGCAGGTGGAGGCTTAAAGCACCACAGAACCCACAATTTGTAAAAGTGAACAAGATCTATGCTCAACCAAGAAATATTTAAGACCAAATAAAGAGAAAAAAGATAGAAAAAAAGAACCCAGAAAAAATTAGAAAAAGACAGGAAAAAAAGCACAATAGAAAAAAATAGAGAAAATAAAAAAAATAGAAAATACAGGAAAATTAAGAAAAGCCAAAAAAGAAGTACAAAAAAAAAATAGAAAAAATAGAAATAGAAAAAAGTAGAAAAAAATAAAAAGACACGATAAAATAGAAAAAAATAGAAAAAAACAGACAGAAAAAATAGAATAAAATTAGAAAAAAAACAGAATATAGAAAAAAATAGAAAAAAATAGAAAAGAAAAAAATGAAAAAGATAAAATAGGAAAAAAACAGATCAAAAGAGAATAGAAAAAAATTAGAGAAAAATTACTAAAAAATAGAAAAAATAGAAATAGAAAAAAAGGAAAAAAAGAAAAAAATATAAAAATTTGAATAAAAACAGAAAAAATTTGAAAAAAAGAAAAAATAGAGGAAATAGGTAGAAAACAATAAAAAAACAGAAAAAAATAGGAAAAAAGAAAAAATAGAATAAATTAAATCAAAAAATAGAAAAAAATACAGAAAACAGAAGAAATAAAAAATAGGAAATAAAAGAAAAATAGAAAGAAAAGAAAAAATTAAAAAAATAGAAAAAAAGAAAAAAATGAAAGATAGAAAAAAATAGAAAAGAAGGAAAAAATAGAATACAAGAAAAATAATAAAAAAAAAATTTAAAAAATCCCCAAAAATTAGAAAAACAACCCCAAAACCGTAACGACCACCAACTGCAAACCACCTCCCCCCACAGGTGTGGAGCAGCTGCGGAGCACTGGAGGCACCTGTAGAACTTGTAGAGGCCCAGTTTGATGTCGGCCTCGTTGGGTTTGCCGTTGCCGCGCAGGCCGCAGAAGATGCTCTTGATGCGAGCCACGCGGAACGGCTCGGGAGCGTCCAGGTTGCTGCCCTTGATGTACTCGGAATATTTCCTGTAGTGCTCGGGGTGCAGCTCCTCGTCCACCGCCTCCTTCTTGGGCCTCTTGGCCGGGCTGGCCGGTTTAACGCTGGAGAAACCGGGAAAAACGACGCCGGGAACGTTGGGGCGTTGGGTTGGAAGAGGGTTTGCGGTGCTCGGGGCAAGAGGTGGGTGAAGGTTTTGGGGGTTTGGAGGGGTTTTAGAGCTTTGGTTCTGGATTCTGGGTCAAGAGTTGGTGAAGGTTTGGGGTTTGGGAGCATTGGCTCTGAATTTTAGGTCAAAATTTGGGTAATCCACCTTTGAATCCGAATTTTGGGTCAAGAGTTGGGTGAAGGTTTTGGGGTCTTGGAGGGGTTTTAGAGGCTGGATTCCAAAGTTTGGGTCAAAAGTTGGGTAATCCAGCCTTGAATCCGAATTTTGGGTCAAGAGTTGGGTGAAGGTTTTCGGGTTTTGGAGCATCGGTTCCGAATTTTGGGTCAAGAGTTGAGTGAAGGTTTTGGGGTTTTGGAGCATTGGTTCTGGATTTTGGGGCAAGACTTGGGTGATCCAGTCTTGATTCCAAACTTTGGGGCAAGAGTTGGGTTAAGGTTTTGGGGTTTTGGGGTCTTGGAGGGGTTTTAGAGCCTGGAATCCAAAGTTCGGGTCAAAAGTTGGGTAATCCAGCAGTGATTCCAAATTTTGGATCAAGAGCTGGGTGATGGTTTGGGATTTTGTAGCCTTTATTCAGAATACCAAAAAAATGCCCAAAAAATTTCTAAAAAAACCACAGAATTACCAAAAAAACACCCAAAAAATGTCCCAAAAATGCCGAAATGCCAACCCAGAGACCCACCTGAAGGAGAAGGCGTCGGGCAGCAGGTAGACGCCGTCGCCCACGCGGTACTGGACGCCGTTCTTGGTGGCCACGCCGTAGAACATTTTACCATCGGCCTCTTCAAGCGGCTCGGCCACCTTGGGGATCTCCTTGTGCCTCACCTCATCCAGCCGAGCGCAGCTCATGCAGAACCTACCAAAACACCACCGGACTCTCCCAAAAAAAAATCCATTTCTTGGAGCCGGGAGAACCCAAACCCCGTCGTTTTCCCACCCAAAAAAACTGACTTGTACTTGTTGTCCTCGGTGGGCCGCGTGCCGGGCGGGCTCTCGAAGCGCGCGTACTCCTGGTCGTACCACATCTGGTAGAAGTAAGTCCTTCCGTCGTCTTCCACCATCTTGATCTCGGTGTCCAGCCCTCCCTGATGGACACGACCAACGGCACGTCCGGCTCCGGCCGCGCCGACCGACTCCGGCCGCGTCGACCGGCTACGGCCGCGTCGACCGGCTACGGCCGCGTCGACCGACGCTCACCTCCATGGCCCAGTTGTCCGAGGGTGCCTTGTAGATGACGTTGACCTTGCCGTGGATGTAGGAGAGCTGCATGTCCTCGCATTCGTCCACCAGGAACAGCTCCAGAGGGTCCGAGGTGGCCCCCAGGACGGTGTCCGAGCCCGGGCAGAACCAATGGGCGTGGAACATCTGGCCACCGCTGTCCTCCCACATGGCCGTCACCCTGAGTGAGGGGCATGGTGGAGTGAGAGGGGATGGACACGTGTGACCAAAACCACGGGAGAATGGGGAACACCTGGCCAGGTAGAGGGGCTTGGTGTGTTCTAAACCCATGGGAGAATGGGGAAATCACCTGGTCAGGTAGAGGGGCTTGGTGTGCTCTATAACCCATGGGAGAATGGGGAAATCACCTGGCCAGGTAGAGGGGCTTGGTGTGTTCTAAACCCATGGGAGAATGGGGAAATCACCTGGCCAGGTAGAGGGGCTTGGTGTGTTCTAAACCCATGGGAGAATGGGGAAATCACCTGGTCAGGTAGAGGGGCTTGGTGTGCTCTATAACCCATGGGAGAATGGGGAAATCACCTGGTCAGGTAGAGGGGCTTGGTGTGCTCTATAACCCATGGGAGAATGGGGAAATCACCTGGCCAGGTAGAGGGGCTTGGTGTGCTCTATAACCCATGGGAGAATGGGGAAATCACCTGGCCAGGTAGAGGGGCTTGGTGTGCTCTATAACCCATGGGAGAATGGGGAAATCACCTGGTCAGGTAGAGGGGCTTGGTGTCCCCAAACCCATGGGAACATGGAGAAGTCACCTGGCCAGGTAAATGGGCTTGGTGGGGCTGTGAGGATGATCCCACCCCATGGGAACATGGAGAACTCACCTGGCCAGGTAGAGGGGCTTGGTGGGGTCATCTGGGCTCACGGACACGCAGTCCCCAACCTCCAGGGTCTCGGAGTCGATGCAGACGCGTTGGTAAAAATCCTTCTTCCCATCGCTCTACCGGGACATGGCGACGGTTACAGGTACTGGCCTCACCTGGATGGGCTCCCTCACCTGGATGGGTTCCCCTCACCTGGACAGGTCCTCACCTGAACAGGTCCCTCACCTGCCCAGCTGTCTCACCTTGATGGGCTCCCCGACCCAGCAGATCCTGCTCTTGTTCTGTTTCTTCTTACGACCCTGCAGCATCTTCTTGGGCGAGGGCATCTCGGGGATGTTGTCATCGACCTCCTCATCCTCGTCCGCCTCCCGCACCGCCAGGTTGGGACACCTGGGAGGGCACCGGAGCGTCACCGGAGTGTCACCAGGACATGGCCGGGGGGTTTTGGGGACAGGGACGCTGGGGACAGGGACAGGCACCTCCTCTGCAGACACGCCTGCTTGCTGCGGCCACTGCCACCGAACTTGACCATGTTCTGGCATGCCTTGCACTTGCCACACTCGGGCTGCTGGCACACCTGGCATGGCACAGGGACATCGATGGTGAACAAGGTTGAAGAGCACTCCAAGATCAACCCAACCCAACCCATGACATTGACCAAGGTTGGAAGACTCTTCAAGATCAACCAACCCAACCCAGGCCATTGACATTGACCAAGGCTGGAAGACTCTCCAAGACAAACCAACCCAACCCATCCCATTGACGCTGACCAAGGCTGGAAGACTCTCCAAGACAAACCAACCCAACCCAACCCAACCCATTGACACTGACCAAGGTTGGAAGACTCCCCAAACCAACCCAACCCATGTCATTGCTGTTGACCAAGGCTGGAAGACCCTCCAAGACAAACCACCCCACAACCATGTCCCCGGCGCCCCTCCATCACCTCGCAGACGCCGCAGCGCCGGCGCTTGGTGGCGTTCTCCTTGTCCTCCTCACGCTCGTCTTTCTCGATCTGCTCCGAGAAGAAGGTGTCGAAGATGAGGTACACCAGCTTGGTGGTGGTGGCCTTGGTGGGACCCTTGTCCTTGTCGATGCGCGTGGGGTGCCGGATGGCCTGGCGCCGCACGGCTCGCCTGCGACACGGGGACAGCGCTCAGGCCGCGCCCGGCCGCGGCGACGCCGCCCCGGGGACACCCCATGGGTGACGGATGGGGACCCCAAAGGCTGTGGGTGGATTTTGGGGACCCAACCCCTGCAAAGCGTCCTCCTCCCTTTGGAGCAGCAGCGGGTTTGGGTTTGGCCAATTTTGGGAGGATTTGCCCAATTTTGGGGACAGATTTTGTGGTTTTGGGAGGATCTTCCCAGTTTTGGGAGAGTTTCAGATCCCCACTGAACCACTGAACCCAAAATCTTCACCGGTTTTGGGAAGATTTGCCTGATTTTGGTTGCATTCTCCCAATTTCATGGCCACAGAACCCAAAGCCTCCTCAATTTTGGGTCAATTTTCCCATTTTTGGAACCACTAAGCCAAAACCCTCCCCAATTTTGGGTAGATCCTCTTACTTTTGACGTCCCACTTCCCAAATTTTGGTCGTATTTTCCCGATTTCGGCGTTTCTGCCCCCCAATCTCACCTCTTGCCCACAGTGATGACCTCCCCCATGCCAGGCATGAGAATCCCCAATTTTGCGCCGATTTCCCCAACTCTGCGACCCCAGAACCCAAAGCCTCCTAAATTTTGGTTGCATTTTCCCGATTTTGGGGTTTCTGCCCCCAAAAGTCACCTCTTGCCCAGGGTGACGCCGGCCAGTTTGATGAGATCCCTCATGCAGGGCGTGATGAGCACCGGGGGCTCGTCGCTGTCGCCGGCCTCGTCGTAGCTCTCCACCTGCTCCACCACAAACTGCGCGTGGCGCAGCAGCGAGTCCTCCGTGAAACGGTTGAAGTTGAGCCCGGCCGGCGGCACCGTGGTCTGGGGGAATTTGGGAAGAGTTGGGCATCGTTGGGAAGAGTTGGGAATGGCCACTAACCCCTCCACAGATCACCCATTCCAAGAGTCACCAAGACTGGGAATGGTTGGGAAGGGTTGGGGATGGTTGGGATGAGTTGGGAAGGGTTGGGAAGGGTTGGGGATGGTTGGGATGAGTTGGGAAGGGTTGGGAAGGCCTGGGGATGGTTCAGGATGGTTGGGGATGGGTTGGGAAGGGTTGGGGATGGTTGGGAAGGATTTGGAATGGTTGGGAAGGTTTCGGGATGGCCAAGAATGGTTGGGGACGGCTGGGGATGTTTTGGGCTGGGGATGTTTTGGAACAGTGACAGTGACGCTGCGGGAAGGTGACGCCACGGGAAGGTGACGGCACAGGGAGGTGACACCGCGGGGAGGTGACGGCGTCACCTCGATCTTGTTGAGCAGGTCCTCGTAGCTGACGTGGCGGTTGTTCTGCAGGAACTCCACCACGATCTTGCTCATGTAGATCTTCTCCTGCATCAGCGCGAAGGTCGGCGCGTACTCCTCGCTCGGCTCCATCAGGATGTAGTCGGCAAAGGCTGGGAATGGTCCCCAAATTGTGGGATTTTGTGGGGGGGGGGAAGGGTAGGGAGGGGAGGGGAAATTGGGGGAAAGAGGCGGGGGGAAGGAGAAGGGAAAAGAGGAAAAAGAGGAGAAAAAAGTAAGGAAAAAAAGAAGGGAAGGTGGGAAAGAGATGAGAAAAAATAAGGAAAAGGAAGGGAGGAAAGATGGGAAAAAGAGGAGAAATGGGAGAAAAAATAAAGGAAAGGGGGGAAAAGGGTAAGGAGGGGAAACAAATGGGGAAAGAGGAGGGAAAAAGGAGAAGGGAAAAGAAAAGGACAAGAAGAAAAAGAGGAGAAAAAATAAAGAGAAAATGGTGGGAAAGGAGGAGAAAGGGAGAAAAAAGAGAAGAAAGGGCAAAAACCTTGAGACCTTCCCTCCAAAAATCCTCAAAAAAAGCCTGAAATAACCCAAAACCAACGCCAAAAAAGCTCAAAATTCCCCCAGAAAACCTCAAAAACAACCTCATAAAAGCTCGAAATCCCCCCCCCAAAAACCCAAAACCAACCCAAAAAAGCTCAAAACCAACCCTAAAAAAAGCTCGACCCCCCTCCCCCCAAAAAAAGCCCAAAACCAACCCCCAAAAAAGCCCCAAATCCCCCCAGATTCCCCCTCCTCACCCGTGCTGAAGCCGATCAGCGCCTTCTCCCCTCCGTCGAATCCCGTGATCCACCAGGCATTGATGGGCCCCAACTTCTTGGCTCTCACCCCACCTGCCAGACCATAAAGAAACGGGACAATTCCCACCTGGGAATTGGGGAATTCCCGGGAATTCCGGGCGTTTCCTCACCGTCCAGGCAGGGGTTGTCGTCGTAGATGGGTTTGACGACGCCGCTGAAGTAGAGCTCGATGTTCCTCTCGATGAGGCCGGTGTCGAAGGGACAGAGGTGTCCCCTCTTGTCATAAACGCTGTGGAGGGGGACACAAAGGGGCGTGGGAGGCAGTTCCAGAGGGAATTCCAGAGGGAATTCCTGCGGGGTCTCACCTGAAGGAGGTGACTTTGTGCTGGGGAAGGTCCTCGTAGCTCTCGAAGCCGTCCTCGTTGGCGTCGAAGATGGACAAACGTTCGTCCGTCAGCATCTCCGGCTCTTCCAGCTGCATCCGGGAGGGAGGAAGTAAAGTTTAAAACTGGGATTCGTGGATGTTCCTGCTTTTTCCTGAGACTGGGGAAGGAGGTTTGGATCCCTTACGGCGTCATCGGGGTCCCCTTGGAAGAATTTGAGGTCGGGGTCATCCAGGTACTGCCGGCAGTCGAGGCATTTTGGGGGGGTGGTCTGTGGGAGAGCGGAGGGAGAGGCAGCTTTTCCCAAAGTGATTCCCAAAATTATCCAGGATTTTAGCAAAATTTTCCATCAGGACCAGCCTCAGCTGGTTGGTTTTGGGAAACTGAAAGGGCTGGAAATGGGTTTATTATCCCATCCTTTGGAATAATCAACTCATCCCCCAAAAAAATCCCAAATTCAGGAATTTTAAGGAATTAAGAAATGCCCCCCAAAAAAACTGGGATGAGGAGGAACTTACTTTAGCAGTAGCAGTGATTTTAACCTGAGGGATTTCATCTTTGATTTCTGATCTGGGAGGGAAAAATGGAATTCTGGGATGAGAATGAAGCAGTGCCATCATCGCTGTCATTGTCACCGGCACCGGGACACGGCTCCAGAGGGAACGTTCCCCTTCTCCTCACCCGTCTTTGGTTTCCATTTTCATCCTCTTCTCATCTTGATCCTGGAGAGAAAGGCAAAACAATGGGGAAAGGAGCAGGAAAATGCAACCCCAGAATGGTCAAAATCCCCGTGGATGTCACAACAGAACAAAATCCTGGGAAATCAACCCAAAAATGACCTGAATAGATCTTGGATGTCACCAGTGACTGAAATCCCAGGAAATCACCCCAAAAATGACTCAGGACGGGTCTGGGATGTCACTGGTGACCAAAATCCTGGGAAATCAACCCAAAAATGACTCAGGACGGGTCTGGGATGTCACTGGTGACCAAAATCCTGGGAAATCAACCCAAAAATGACCTGGAGCAGATCTGGGATGTCACCAGTGTCCAAAATCCCAGGAAATCACCCCAAAAATGATGTGGGAAAGGTCTGGGATGTCACAACAAACCAAAATCCCAGGAAATCACCCCAGAAATGTCGTTCCCCCCCCCGACCTTCTCCTCCAGCTCCTCCTCCTCCTTCTCCACGCTCATCATCTCCGGCTTCACCTCCCCGTTCACCTCCTCCGACTTCCGCTTGTTGGATCTGCGGGGTCGAGCCAGGACTGGGATTTTTGGGGCACGGGAAGGGTTTGGGATTTTGGGATGAGGATGAGGATGAGGAAGAGGAGGCACTGACCCTTTGGACAGGAGGCTGAGCACGGACGGCTGCCGGCCGGAGCTGCGCGTGACGCGGGAGCTGCCGGGACTCTCTGCAGGAAGAGCAGGGACATGGATCCCAAAACCCTTCCCAAGGGGATCCCAGCTCTTGATCCCAATGGGAACTGTCACATTCCAAACCAAAGAGACCCCAAAACCTCTGCCAGGAGATCCCAAACCTCTTCCCAAGGGGATCCCAGCTCTTGATCCCAATGGGAATTGTCACAGCCCAAAACCAGGAGACCCCAGAACCCCTTCCTGAAGGAACCCCAAGACCCTAAACCCCTTCCTAGGGAGATCCCAAGACCCCAAAACCCTTCCCGAGGGGATCCCCCTCTCCATGCCAAGGGGAATTACCACACCCCAAAACCAGGAGACCCCAAAACGCCTCCCGAGGGGATCCCAAACCCCTTCCCAAAGGAATCCCCCTCTCCATCCCAACAGCAACCACCACACCCCAAATCCAGGAGACCCCAAAACCCTTTCCCGAGGGGATCCCAAGACCCCAAACCCCTCCCCGAGCTTCTCCCCTCACCACCCACCCCCACGAACCACACCCCAAAAACAAACCCCAAAACCCCGGGAACCCCAAACCGTTACTTTTGGCGTCGCCGTTGGAGCGGCTCCGGCGGGATTTCCGCGCCCGCGCCGCGGGGCCGGAGCAGGACGGGGACGAGGCCGGCGCCACCCCCTCCTCGAGCTCCATGGCGCCGTCCCCGGCGCCATCCGCGGCGCCGTCGTCGTCCCCGGCGCGCTCCGAGTCCTCGTCGCTGCCGTAGGCGCCGTTCCCGGCGCAGCCGTTGGTGCCGGGGCCCCCGGCGCCATTTTGGGCCGAGAGCTCCTGGCGCAGCAGAGCCTTCACCTTGGCCAGGTAACGCTCCTGGGGTGGGGAGGGTGGGAGGGAGGGGAGCACCTGGAGCTGAGCCTGGCTCCTGGGGTGTTCTTGGGGTGTGAGGTCAAATCCCACAGGGACACAAATCCTGGGGTGTGATCCCAAATCCCACAGGGACCCAAATCCTGGGGTGTGATCCCAAATCCCACAGGGACACAAATCCCACAGGGACACAAATCCTGGGGTGTGATCCCAAATCCCACAGGGACACAAATCTTGGGGTGTGATCCCAAATCCCACAGGGACACAAATCCCACAGGGACACAAATCCTGGGGTGTTCCTGGGGTGTGATCCCAAATCCCACAGGGACACAAACCCCACAGGGACACAAATCCCACAGGGACACAAATCCTGGGGTGTTCCTGGGGTGTGATCCCAAATCCCACAGGGACACAAATCCCACAGGGACACAAATCCTGGGCTCTGATCCCAAATCCCACAGGGATCCAAATCCCACAGGGACCCAAAACCTGGGGTCTGCCTGGCATGTGATCCCAAATCCCACAGGGACCCAGCTCCCGGCGTTTTCTCCCAAATCCCATTGTTTTATCCCAAATCCTGTTCTTTTTCTCCAGTGTTTTATCCCAAATCCCAGAGTTTTAGGGTCTCACCTCGGAGAGCTCCTCCCGGCGCAGCTTGGCCTCGAGCTCACTGAGCTGCAGCTGCACCTCGGCCTGCAGGAACCCATGGATGAGGCTCAGCTTCTCCTGGACACTCTCCTGGGGACATTGGGGACACCGTGGGGACACCGTGGGGACACTGGGGACAGCAGGGGCAGGGTGGGGACATCGGGGCCAGGAACCCATGGATGAGGCTCAGCTTCTCCTGGACACTCTCCTGGGGACATTGGGGACACCGTGGGGACACCGTGGGGACACTGGGGACAGCAGGGGCAGGGTGGGGACATCGGGGCCAGGAATCCACGGATGGGGCTCAGCTTCTCCTGGACACTCTCCTGGGGACATTGGGGACACTGGGGACACTGGGGACAGCAGGAATGGAAGGAACAGAGGGAATTGAGGGGTCAGAGGGGACAGTGTGGGGACAGAGGGAACATGGCAGGCCACAGAGGGACTTCCCAAGGGGACAACGTGTGGCACGGAGGGGACACTGCCCAGGTGACAGTGGGGACGTGCCAGCACTCACCTTCTCTCCCAGGTGCTCCTCATCCCGATCCAAGTCCTGCAGCCTGGGGGGACAGAGCTGGGGGTCAGCAGGGAACAAGGGGACACCAAGGGAGGGGACAAAGGGACACCAGGGGATGGCCCCAGAGGGACACGGCTCGGGTCAGGGATGTGGGAATTCCGGGGGGGGACAGGGAACCCCCCCGTGACACCAGGAATGATTCCCAAGGGAAGGGAACCCCAGGAATGTCCCCGTGCGCTGGGATGTGGGGCTGGGACCCTCGGGAATGCTGGGATTTGGGTCAGGAGCCCCAAGATTGGGTTAGAACCCTCAGGATTGGGGCCTGAACCCCTGGGATTAGGATCAGATCCGCTGGGATTGGGGTCAGGACCCACGGGATTTGGGTTAGGACCCCTGGGATTGGGGTCAGGACCCTTGGGAATGGGGTCAGGACCCCTGGGATTGGGGTCAGGACCCCTGGGACTGGTGTCAGGACCCCCGGGATTGGGGTCAGGACCCCCGGGATTGGGGTCAGGACCCCTGGGATTGGGGACCCCCGGGATTGGGGACCCCCGGGATTGGGGTTAGGACAGGGATCATGACCCAGGTCAGGACCCCTCTGGTGCCACAGCCATTCCTAGGAATTGCCAATCCCCTGGGATTTGGGATGGGCTCCTCTGGGATGGCTCCTGTCCCCCAGGCCACCCCCTGTCCCCGCGTCACATCCACCCCCTCTTCCCTTCTCCCTTCTCCCCCGTGGGATCGGGGGGGTTTTAGGGGGATCCAGAAGGGTCTTAGGGGGATCCAGAGGGGTCGTAGGGGGGGATCCAAGGAGGTTTTAGGGACATCCAGGGGTGGTTTTGGGAAGATCCAGGGGGGTTTTGGGGAGATCCAGAGGGGTTTTAGGGGGGCTCCGGTGTCCCAGAGTTTGGGGACGGTGCTGGAAGTGGGGGAGGGACAGGAGGGGTTTTGGGGGGGAGGGGGAACACTGACAACTTCCACAAGGATCACCCCAAAATGCGCCACCCCTCCCATCCCAAAAATCACTAGGAGAGGCGACACGGGGTGAGGACAAAGCTGGGGCCACATGGGCACCCCAAAACTGGGGAAGGGGAACTTGGGGGGCGAGGGAAGGGGGAGGGGTCCCTAAAATATGGACGGGGGCATATGGGGGGACAGTCACTGCAGAGGGGGATCAGGGCACTTTTAGGGGTCCCAAGGCAGTTCTGAGGGGGATCAGGATACTTTTGGGGGGCTCAAGGGGGGGGGGGGGTCAGGTCAGTCCTGCAGGTGTCAGGGTAATTTCTGGGGAGTCAAGGGGGGTCAGGGCACTCCTGGTGGATCAGAGTAATTTCTGGAGGTGTGTCAGTGCAGGGTGATGGTGAGGCAGGGGTGACAGCCCAGTCCTGAGGGGGTCAGGGTGGTGTTGGGGGGGATCAGTGCTTTGAGGGGCTGTCAGTGCCATTTCGGGGGGGGTCAGTGCCATTTCGGGGGGGTCAGTGCTGCGAAGGAACTGTCAGTGCCATGGGGGGGGGGGGATCAATGACAGGGCTGAGGGGGGGGATCAGTGCCACGAGGGGTGATGCTGCCAAGGCTGAGGGGTCTCAGCCCATCCTGGTTGCCTTCAGCCCACCTCGGGCAGGCTCTGGGCATGGACCTGCCCTGAGGGGCTGTGAGGGTCCATGAGGGGCTCCGAGGGTTTTGAGAGGCTGTGAGGGCTGTGGGGGCTGTGAGGGGCTCTGAAAACTCTGGCGGGCTATAAGGGGCCATAAAGGGCCATGAGAGGTTCTGAGGGGTTGTGAGAGGCACTGAGGGGCAGTGAGGGGCTTTGAGGGGGCTGTGAGGGGCTATGAGGGTTGTGAGGGGCTATGAGGGTTGTGAGGGGCCCTGACGGCTCTGAGGGGCTCTGAAAGCTCTGAGGGCTGTAAGGGGCCATGAGGGGCTCTGAGGGCTGTAAGGGGCCATGAGGGGCTCTAAGGGGTCCCGAGTGGGCTCCGAGAGGCTCTGACGGGGACCTCACTCCCATCTCCCGGCCGGGACTCACCGTCGGCGCAGCTCGGCGGGCAGCGGGGCCGGCGGCAGCGGCGCGGCGCGGGCCGGCATCGGGAGCGGGGCGGGGGCCGGGCCGGGGGCGCGGGGCGGGCTCGGGGCCCGGTTCGGGGCCCGGTTCGTGCCGGGTTCGGGGCCGCGCTCGGGGCCCGGCTCGGCGGGACCGGGAGCGGCTTCGCGCGGAAACGAGCGGCGGGAGCGGGGCGGCGCCGACCACCGCGCGGGGGGAGCCGGCGCGCACCATGCCGGCGCCGCGGGGGGGGACAGCGCGGGCCAGAGCGGTCCCCGCCACACCGGAGGGACCGGGAGGGGATCGGGGAAAGCCGGGGGGGGGGATCGGGGCGGTACCGGGAGCGGCGGAGGGGGGGGGGGGGGAACGGGGAGGTCTCAAGGGGGGAACGGAGCGGTGAGGGGGGAGTGGGAGGTACCACTGAGGAGAGACGGGGGGAGGCGGGAAGTACCACTGAGGGGACGTGGGAGGTACCACTGAGAAGAGACGGGGGGATATGGGAGGTACCACTGAGAGGAGGCGGGGGGATATGGGAGGTACCACTGAGAGGAGGCGGGGGGATATGGGAGGTACCACTGAGAGGAGACGGGGGGATGTGGGAGGTACCACTGAGGGGACGTGGGAAGTACCACTGAGAGGAGACGGGGGAGGCGGGAAGTACCACTGAGAGGGGACGGGGGGGACATGGGAGGTACCACTGAGGAGAGGCAGGGGGAGGTGGGAAGTACCACTGAGAGGAGATGGGGGAGATGGGAGGTACCACTGAGACGGGGGGGAGGTGGGAAGTACCATTATGGGCGCAGGGGGAGGCTGTATGGGGCGTACCAATGTAAGGAAGAGTGGGGGTGGACTGTACCACTGTGGGGGATGGGGGACAGGCCTTATCACAGGGCTGTACCACTACAGGGATGGGGGCGTGTCCCCAATGTCACCGCAGACCCCTCGTGTCCCAGGTCACCTTTATTGTCCCCTTGGGGACACGAACCTCCCACCCCCAGTGTGGCCACACCCCAAATTTTGGGCTGAAAAGGGACATTTTTGGGTGTGGGGTGACCCAGAGACGCTCCGGTGAACCCAAGGACAGGGACAAAGACCCCAAAAAGAGATCCAGGGAGTCCCAAAGTGTCCCCAAAAAACAGATTTTGGGGACCCCAAAGTCCCCAAAAACCCCCCAAAATCCATCCCGGGGGTCTCGGGGTGTCCCAGATTTGGGGTCCCGGGCAGGTAAAAGCAGAAAATAAAATAAATAAAAAATCTTGGGGGGGTTTTGGGGTGTCCCCCCCTCGATGTCCCCTCAGTTCACCAGCAGCGCGTTGTCCTGCACCGCAGCCCTGTGGGAACACAATTTTGGGGATTTTTAGGGGGATTTTGGGGGCCAGGACCCCTCCAGATCCCAAAAAATCCCAGGAGTGGAGTGGGGACCCCAAAAGCCCAGGGGGAAGGGATGGATTTTGGGGTGATTTGGGGCTGGATTTTGGGGTGATTTGGGGCTGGATTTTGGGGTCATTTAGGGGCCAAATTTTGGGGTCATTTGGAGCTGGATTTTGGGGCCATTTGGGGCCAAATTTCGAGGTAATTTTGGGGTCAAAATTCGGGACCATCTGTGGACAGGACTGGATTTCCGGGAAATCTGGGGGCTGGACTTTGGGGTCGTTTTAGGAATTGATTTTGGGATCATGAGGGGTTGGATTTTGGGATCATTTCAGGGTCATTTTGTGCTGGATTTTTCGGGGGTCCTTTGAGGGCTGGATTTTAGGATGATGTGAGGTTGGATTTTGGGGTCGCTTCCGCCCCAGGTTTCGACAGCATTTGGGGACGGGGCTGGATTTGGGGGGAGGAGCAGATTTTTGGGGTTTTTTTTGGGGCGAATTTGGGGATAATTTGGGATCTCCCACCCCTCCCACGGACCACGGCTGGAATCCCCCCAGGTGACACCGAACCCCGTCTCGGGGTGACCCCAAACCCCCCGAAATCCCCCCCCCCCCCCACAAATTGCCCAAAATTGCCCAAAATTGCCCCAGAAAGGTGTGGGATTTGCGGACCGGCCGCAGCAGCAGAGGGCGGAGCAGGAGGCGGAGCAGGAGGCGGAGCTGTCCCGGCGGAACTTCCCGGATTTGGGACTGTCCCGGCACTGCGCGATGAAGGCGTGGAGCTGGGACAGCGGGAGGTCACCTTCGGACTGGTTCTGGGACAGGTGAGACAGGTGAGGGACAGGTGAGAGACAGGTGAGAGACATGGGACAGGTGAGGGACAGGTGAGAGACAGGTGAGGGACAGGTGAGAGACATGGGACAGGTGAGCGGTGAGAGACATGGGACAGGTGAGGGACAGGTGAGAGGTGAGGGACAGGTGAGAGACAGGTGAGAGACATGGGACAGGTGAGGGACAGGTGAGAGGTGAGGGACAGGTGAGAGACAGGTGAGAGACATGGGACAGGTGAGGGACATGGGACAGGTGAGGGACAGGTGAGAGGTGAGGGACAGGTGAGAGACAGGTGAGAGACATGGGACAGGTGAGGGACAGGTGAGAGGTGAGGGACAGGTGAGAGACAGGTGAGAGACATGGGACAGGTGAGGGACATGGGACAGGTGAGGGACAGGTGAGAGGTGAGGGACAGGTGAGAGACAGGTGAGAGACATGGGACAGGTGAGGGACAGGTGAGAGGTGAGGGACAGGTGAGAGACAGGTGAGAGACATGGGACAGGTGAGGGACATGGGACAGGTGAGGGACAGGTGAGAGGTGAGGGACAGGTGAGAGACAGGTGAGAGACATGGGACAGGTGAGGGACAGGTGAGAGGTGAGGGACAGGTGAGAGACAGGTGAGAGACATGGGACAGGTGAGGGACATGGGACAGGTGAGGGACAGGTGAGAGACAGGTGAGGGACAGGTAAGGGACATGGGACAGGTGAGGGACAGGTGAGAGACAGGTGACGGACATGGGACAGGTGAGGGACATGGGACAGGTGAGGGGACAAGGTACGATGTGACTGGCAGACAAGGTGACAGACACATGAAGTGACAGCCAGGTGACAGAGCAGACAGGTAAGGTGACACCCCGGTGATGTCACACAGGTGAGATAGCAGAGCCAGGTGATGTCACACACAGATGATGTCACACACAGACAGGTGATGTCCCACCTGTCGGGCTCACCTTGATGGTGTCGTAGGAGCCGGTGATGAGGGCGATGAAGAGGCTGAGCACCATGTAGATGAAGAGGGCGCTGAAGCTGTACAGGTACACCTGGCTGAAGAGCCACACCAGGGCCCCGCTGGGCCGCAGCGCCGCGAAGGTGGCAAACATGTCATCGCCATTGACCAGGGAGAAGAGACACTCGGACACCATGGACAGCGAGCGGAACTGGGGACAGCACACCTGTGTCACACCTGTGTCACCTGTCACACCTGTGTCACACCTGTGTCACACCTGTGTCACACCTGAGTGTCACCCCATGTCATCGCCATTGACCAGGGAGAAGAGACACTCGGACACCATGGACAGCGAGCGGAACTGGGGACAGCACACCTGTGTCACACCTGTGTCACCTGTCACACCTGTGTCACACCTGAGTGTCACCCCATGTCATCGCCATTGACCAGGGAGAAGAGACACTCGGACACCATGGACAGCGAGCGGAACTGGGGACAGCACACCTGTGTCACACCTGTGTCACCTGTCACACCTGTGTCACACCTGTGTCACACCTGTGTCACACCTGAGTGTCACCCCATGTCATCGCCATTGACCAGGGAGAAGAGACACTCGGACACCATGGACAGCGAGCGGAACTGGGGACAGCACACCTGTGTCACACCTGTGTCACACCTGTGTCACACCTGTGTCACCTGTCACACCTGTGTCACACCTGTGTCACCTGTCACACCTGTGTCACACCTGAGTGTCACCCCATGTCATCGCCATTGACCAGGGAGAAGAGACACTCGGACACCATGGACAGCGAGCGGAACTGGGGACAGCACACCTGTGTCACACCTGTGTCACCTGTCACACCTGTGTCACACCTGAGTGTCACCCCATGTCATCGCCATTGACCAGGGAGAAGAGACACTCGGACACCATGGACAGCGAGCGGAACTGGGGACAGCACACCTGTGTCACACCTGTGTCACACCTGTGTCACACCTGTGTCACACCTGTGTCACACCTGTGTCACACCTGTGTCACCTGTCACACCTGAGTGTCACACCTGTGTCACACCTGTGTCACACCTGTGTCACACCTGTGTCACCTGTCACACCTGAGTGTCACACCTGTGTCACACCTGTGTCACACCTGTGTCACACCTGTGTCACCTGTCACACCTGAGTGTCACACCTGTGTCACACCTGTGTCACCCGCATTTCATCCGTGGCTTTGGGAATCCCCCAAACCCCAAAACCAAGATTTGGAATTTGGGACGAAACCAAATCCCCTAAAACGGAATTTGGGAACGTCCCAGAGCGCAAAGCAAGATCTGGGGATCCCCAAACCCAAAATCTGGAAACCCTCGACCCCCAAAACCCAAAATTTGGGAATCCCCCCGATCCCAAAACCCAAAATTTGGGAATCCCCCAAACCCCAAAACCAATATTTGGAATTTGGGACGAAACCAAATCCCCTAAAACGGAATTTGGGAACGTCCCAGAGCGCAAAGCAAGATCTGGGGATCCCCAAACCCAAAATCTGGAAACCCTCGACCCCCAAACCCAAAATTTGGGAATCCCCCCATCCCAAATCCCGAAATTCGGGGTCACCTTGGGGTGGTGCGGGCCCAGCACGATCCACCCGCAGAAGCAATATCCCAAATAAATGACGGCCACGCAGCAGCAGAAACGCATCACGTTGGGGAGAGCCACGCGCAGGGTGAGGATCAAAATCTGGGGGGAAAAACGGGGAAAACGGGAAAAGAGAAACATGGGGGAAATGGGGGAAATGGGGGAAATGGGGAAAATGGGAAAATGGGGAAAATGGGGAAAATGGGGAAAATGGGGAAAACGGGAAAAATGAAACATGGGGGAAATGGGGGAATGGGGGAAATGGGGAAATGGGGAAAATGGGGAAATGGGGAAAATGGGGAAAATGGGAAAAATGAAACATGGGGGAAATGGGGGAATGGGGAAAATGGGGGAAATGGGGGAATGGGGGAAATGGGGAAAATGGGAAAATGGGGAAATGGGGAAAATGGGGAAAATGGGGAAAACGGGAAAAATGAAACATGGGGGAAATGGGGGAATGGGGAAAATGGGGGAAATGGGGGAAATGGGGAAATGGGGAAAATGGGGAAAACGGGAAAAATGAAACATGGGGGAAATGGGGGAAATGGGGAAAATGGGGGAAATGGGGGAAATGGGGAAATGGGGAAATGGGGAAAATGGGGAAAACGGGAAAAATGAAACATGGGGGAAATGGGGGAATGGGGAAAACGGGAAAAGAGAAACATGGGGGAAATGGGGGAATGGGGGAAATGGGGGAAATGGGGGAATGGGGAAAATGGGGAAAACGGGAAAAATGAAACATGGGGGAAATGGGGGAATGGGGGAATGGGGGAAATGGGGAAAATGGGAAAATGGGGAAATGGGGAAATGGGGAAAATGGGGAAAACGGGAAAAATGAAACATGGGGGAAATGGGGGAAATGGGGGAAATGGGGAAAATGAAACATGGGGGAAATGGGGAAATGGGGAAATGGGGGAAATGGGGGAATGGGGAAAATGGGGAAAACGGGAAAAATGAAACATGGGGGAAATGGGGGAATGGGGAAAACGGGAAAAGAGAAACATGGGGGAAATGGGGGAATGGGGGAAATGGGGGAAATGGGGGAATGGGGGAAATGGGGAAAATGGGAAAATGGGGAAATGGGGAAAATGGGGAAAACGGGAAAAATGAAACATGGGGGAAATGGGGGAAATGGGGGAAATGGGGAAAATGAAACATGGGGGAAATGGGGGAATGGGGAAAATGGGGAAAATGGGGAAAATGGGGGAAATGGGAGAATGGGGGAAATGAAAAATGGGGAAAATGGGGAAAATGGGGGAAATGAAACATGGGGGAAATGGGAGAATGGGGGAAATGGGGAAAATGGGGAAAACGGGGGAAATGGGAGAATGGGGGAAATGAAAAATGGGGAAAATGGGGAAAATGGGGGAATGGGGAAATGGGGAAAATGGGGAAAATGAAAAATGGGGGAAAAATGGGGAAAATGGGGAAAATGAAACATGGGGGAAATGGGGAAATGGGGAAAATGGGGAAAATGAGGAAAATTGGAAAAATAAAACATGGGGAAAATGGGGAAAACGGGAAAATGGGGGAAATGGGGAAAATGGGGAAAATGAAAAATGGGGAAAATGGGGGAAATGGGGAAAATGGGGGAAATGGGGGAAATGGGGAAATGGGGAAAATGAAAAATGGGGAAAATGGGGGAAATGGGGGAAATGGGGAAATGGGGAAAATGAAAAATGGGGGAAATGGGAAAAATGGGGAAACGGGAATGATTATCCAAGTGTGGGATGGGAAAATGGGGATTTGGGGTAGGAAAAATGGGATTTAACTCTTTCACTGTCACCTGCCCCTGTCCCCAGGTGTCACTGCTGTCCCCAGGTGTCCCTGCTGTCCCAGGTGTCACTGCTGTCCCCACAGGTGTCATTGCTGTGCCCACAGGTGTCACTGCTGTCCCCAGGTGTCCCTGCTGTCCCAGGTGTCACTGCTGTCCCCACAGGTGTCATTGCTGTGCCCACAGGTGTCACTGCTGTCCCCAGGTGTCACTGCTGTCCCCACAGGTGTCACTGCTGTGCCCACAGGTGTCACTGCTGTCCCAGGTGTCACTGCTGTCCCCACAGGTGTCACTGCTGTCCCCAGGTGTCACTGCTGTCCCCAGGTGTCACTGCTGTGCCCAGGTGTCACTGCTGTCCCCCCAGGTGTCACTGCTGTCCCCGGTGTCACTGCTGTCCCCAGGTGTCACTGCTGTGCCCAGGTGTCACTGCTGTCCCAGGTGTCACTGCTGTGCCCAGGTGTCACTGCTGTCCCCCCAGGTGTCACTGCTGTCCCAGGTGTCACTGCTGTCCCCAGGTGTCACTGCTGTGCCCAGGTGTCACTCACGTTGTACTTCTGGAAGAAGGTCAGGTACCGGATGACGCCGACCCACACCAGCAGGGTCGATGTCCCCAGCAGGATGCTGCACACGTCGTACCCTGAGAAGTTCTGTGGGGACACGGGGACAGTGCCACCACCGTGTCCCCAGGGCTGTGACAGTGTCCCCAGAGCAGTGACAGTGTCCCCAGGGTGGCAGTGACAGTGTCCCCAGGGTGGCTGTGACAGTGTCCCCAGGGTGGCTGTGACAGTGTCCCCAGAGTGGCAGTGACAGTGTCCCCAAGGCAGTGACAGTGTCCCCAGGGCTGTGACAGTGTCCCCAGGGTGGCAGTGACAGTGTCCCCAGGGCTGTGACAGTGTCCCCAGGGTGGCAGTGTCCCCAAGGCAGTGGCAGTGTCCCCAGGGCTGTGACAGTGTCCCCAGGGTGGCAGTGTCCCCAAGGCAGTGGCAGTGTCCCCAGGGTGGCAGTGACAGTGTCCCCAGGGCTGTGACAGTGTCCCCAGGGTGGCAGTGACAGTGTCCCCAGGGTGGCTGTGACAGTGTCCCCAGGGTGGCAGTGACAGTGTCCCCAGGGCTGTGACAGTGTCCCCAGGGTGGCAGTGTCCCCAGGGTGGCAGTGACAGTGTCCCCAAGGCAGTGGCAGTGTCCCCAGGGCTGTGACAGTGTCCCCAGGGTGGCAGTGACAGTGTCCCCAGGGTGGCAGTGTCCCCAAGGCAGTGGCAGTGTCCCCAGGGTGGCAGTGACAGTGTCCCCAGGGCTGTGACAGTGTCCCCAGGGTGGCAGTGACAGTGTCCCCAGGGCTGTGACAGTGTCCCCAGGGTGGCAGTGTCCCCAAGGCAGTGGCAGTGTCCCCAGGGCTGTGACAGTGTCCCCAGGGTGGCAGTGTCCCCAAGGCAGTGGCAGTGTCCCCAGGGTGGCAGTGACAGTGTCCCCAGGGCTGTGACAGTGTCCCCAGGGTGGCAGTGACAGTGTCCCCAGGGTGGCTGTGACAGTGTCCCCAGGGTGGCAGTGACAGTGTCCCCAGGGCTGTGACAGTGTCCCCAGGGTGGCAGTGTCCCCAGGGTGGCAGTGACAGTGTCCCCAAGGCAGTGGCAGTGTCCCCAGGGCTGTGACAGTGTCCCCAGGGTGGCAGTGACAGTGTCCCCAGGGTGGCAGTGTCCCCAAGGCAGTGGCAGTGTCCCCAGGGTGGCAGTGACAGTGTCCCCAGGGTGGCAGTGTCCCCAAGGCAGTGGCAGTGTCCCCAGGGTGGCAGTGACAGTGTCCCCAGGGCTGTGACAGTGTCCCCAGGGTGGCAGTGACAGTGTCCCCAGGGTGGCTGTGACAGTGTCCCCAGGGTGGCAGTGACAGTGTCCCCAGGGCTGTGACAGTGTCCCCAGGGTGGCAGTGTCCCCAGGGTGGCTGTGACAGTGTCCCCAAGGCAGTGGCAGTGTCCCCAGGGCTGTGACAGTGTCCCCAGGGCTGTGACAGTGTCCCCAGGGTGGCAGTGACAGTGTCCCCAAGGCAGTGGCAGTGTCCCCAGGGCTGTCACCTTGGCCTCGATGCCGATCTTGAGGACGGTGCCCAGCACGGTGAGGACGTCGCTGGTGACCAGCAGCAGGTACCAGCCATTGAGGAACTCCAGGCGGTCCGAAAGGGACAGGGACAGGGACAGGGAGCGGTGACAGCGCAGGAACCGCGAGAGGTCCTGGGGACACCAAAACTGTCACTGTCACTGTCACTTTCATTGTCACTGTCACCGTCATTGTCACTGTCATTGTCACTGTCACTGTCATCTCACAGAGACAGGGACAGGGACAGGGAGCGGTGACAGCGCAGGAACCGCGAGAGGTCCTGGGGACACCAAAACTGTCACTGTCACCGTCATTGTCACCGTCACTGTCATCTCACAGAGACAGGGACAGGGACAGGGAGCGGTGACGGCGCAGGAACCGCGAGAGGTCCTGGGGACACCAAAACTGTCACTGTCACTGTCACTTTCATTGTCACTGTCACTGTCACTGTCACTTTCATTGTCACTGTCACCGTCATTGTCACTGTCATTGTCACTGTCACTGTCACCATCACTGTCACTGTCATCTCACAGAGACAGGGACAGGGACAGGGACAGGGAGCGGTGACGGCGCAGGAACCGTGAGAGGTCCTGGGGTCACCAAAACTGTCACTGTCACTGTCACTGTCACTGCCATTGTCACTGTCACTGTCATTGTCACTGTCACCGTCATTGTCACTGTCATTGTCACTGTCACTGTCACTGTCACTGTCATAAATCACTGTCATCTTACAAATCCCACCCCACAGACCCCAACCCCACAAATCCCACCCCACAGACCCCAACCCCACAAATCCCAACCCCACAGACCCCAACCCCACAAATCCCACCCCACAGACCCCAACCCCACAGACCCCAACCCCACAGACCCCAACCCCACAAATCCCACCCCACAGACCCCAACCCCACAGACCCCAACCCCACAAATCCCAACCCCACAAATCCCACCCCACAGACCCCAACCCCACAAATCCCACCCCACAGACCCTCTGCAGGAGCAGCCCGCGGGCGATGGAGCGGGCGCAGAGCACCAGGGACAGCGAGCACACGGCTGTCACCAGGATGTCAAAGGCCAGCCGCAGGGAATTGTCACCTGGGGGGACAGCCGGGGACACCTCTGGGGTCACTGTCACCCCTCAGGGTCACTGTCACCCCCTGGGGACAGGGGACACTGAGGTGTCACCTCTGCTGGGCAGTGAGGGGTGGTGGCACTCCCAGGGACACCCACTGGCACCCACTGTCACTCATTGTCACTCATTGGCACCCATTGTCACCCACTGTCACCCACTGTCACCCATTGTCACTCATTGTCACCCACTGTCACCCACTGGCACCCACTGTCACCCATTGTCACTCATTGGCACCCACTGTCACCCATTGTCACCCATTGTCACCCACTGTCACCCACTGTCACCCATTGTCACTCATTGGCACCCACTGTCACCCACTGGCACCCACTGTCACCCATTGTCACCCACTGGCACCCACTGGCACCCACTGTCACCCACTGGCACCCACTGTCACCCATTGTCACCCACTGTCACCCATTGTCACTCATTGGCACCCACTGTCACCCACTGGCACCCACTGTCACCCATTGTCACCCACTGGCACCCACTGTCACCCACTGGCACCCACTGTCACCCATTGTCACCCACTGGCACCCACTGGCACCCATTGTCACCCATTGTCACTCATTGTCACCCACTGTCACCCATTGTCACTCATTGTCACCCATTGTCACCCACTGTCACCCACTGTCACCCATTGTCACTCATTGGCACCCACTGTCACCCACTGGCACCCACTGTCACCCATTGTCACCCACTGTCACCCATTGTCACTCATTGGCACCCACTGTCACCCACTGGCACCCACTGTCACCCATTGTCACCCACTGGCACCCACTGTCACCCACTGGCACCCACTGTCACCCATTGTCACCCACTGGCACCCACTGGCACCCATTGTCACCCATTGTCACTCATTGTCACCCACTGTCACCCATTGTCACTCATTGTCACCCATTGTCACCCACTGTCACCCACTGTCACCCATTGTCACTCATTGGCACCCATTGTCACCCACTGGCACCCGTTGTCACCTCTAGCGGGCAGTGAGGGGTGGTGGCACTCCCAGGGACACCCATTGTCCCCCACTGTCACCCATTGTCACCCGTTGTCACCTCTGGCGGGCAGCGAGGGGTGGTGGCACTCCCGGATGGCCGCGTGGGTGTCCAGGCGGATCCGCACTCGCCCGCTGTGGGCACGGTTGTCAAACGTGACCTGGGGACAGGGGGTGGCACTGTCACTGTCACTGTGTCACTGTCACTGTGTCACTGTCACTGTCCCTGTGTCACTGTGTCATGGTCACTGTGCCACTGTCCCTGTGTCACTGTCCCTGTGTCACTGTCCCTGTGTCATGGTCACTCTGTCACTGTCCCTCTGTCATTGTCACTGTGTCACTGTCCCTGTGTCACTGTGTCACTGTCACTGTATCACTGTCACTGTGTCACTGTCCCTGTGTCACTCTGTCACTGTCCCTCTGTCACTGTGTCATTGTCACAGTCCCTCTGCCATTGTCACTGTATCACTGTCCCTGTGTCACTGTGTCCCTGTGTCACTGTGTCACTGTCACTGTATCACTGTCACTGTGTCACTGTCCCTGTGTCATTGTGTCCCTGTGTCACTGTCACTGTCCCTGTGTCACTGTCCCTGTGTCACTGTCACTGTCCCTGTGTCACTCTGTCACTGTCACTGTGTCACTGTGTCCTTGTGTCATTGTCCCTGTGTCACTGTCACTCTGTCACTGTGTCCCTGTGTCACTCTGTCACTGTCCCTGTGTCACTGTCACTGTCCCTGTGTCACTCTGTCACTGTCACTGTATCACTGTCCCTGTGTCACTGTCCCTGTGTCACTGTCACTGTCCTTGTGTCACTCTGTCACTGTCACTGTATCACTGTGTCCTTGTGTCATTGTCCCTGTGTCACTGTCCCTGTGTCACTGTCCCTGTGTCACTGTCACTGTCCTTGTGTCACTCTGTCACTGTGTCACTGTCACTCTGTCACTGTTCCTGTGTCACTGTCCCTGTCCCTCGCTGGCTGCCCCTCAGGGCCAGCAGAGGAACAGGGGGACAGCCCAAGGACAGAGGGACAAGGGGACACCTGGGGACACTTTGGGATACTTGGGGACACCCAGGGGAGACTCTGGGATATCTGGGGACACCCAGGGGTCACTTGGGGACACTCTGGGATATTTGGGGACACCCAGGGGACACCTGGGGACACTTTGGGGTACTTGGGGACAGCCAGGGGAGACTCAAGGGACACTTTGGGATACTTGGGGACACCCAGGGGACACTTGGGGACACCTGGGGACACTGACGGTGACACTGAAGGTGTAGCAGTCGGGGATTTCGTGGTTCAGCAGCGTTTGGATGTTGATGGCCTTGAGCTGGAACTCCACGGTGACGTTGATCAGCCTGAGGGGACAAAAACCACCCCGGGAGGTCCCAAAAAAACCCCAAATATTCCTGAACCCCCCCCCCCCCCCAAAATAAAAAAAAAATTACACCTCAACCCCCCCCAAAAATCCCTCAAATCCCCCCCAAAAAAGGAAAACTTCCACCTCAAAATCCCACGCAGGAATTTGGGAAAAGGGACCCCAAAATCCCACACGGGGATTTTTGGGATGGGGAACAGCCCCGGGTGGGATTTTGGGGTTTTTGGGGTTTACCTGTGGAACTGGAGGGTGAAGTTTCCGTCGGTGCCGCCCAGCACCGGAGGTTTGGGGTCCCCAGGCTTCACCTCCAGGCACTCTGTGGGGTCAGGATTGGGGTCAGCCCCTGGGAGTCGCCAAATCCCGAATCCCAAATAGCCCAGGACCACCCTGAATGCTCTGGGACCATCCCAAACCCCAAACCCCAACTCCCAAAGCCAAACCCCAAACCCCTTGGGACCACCCCAAACCCCAAACCCCAAATCCTAACCCCAAACCCCTTGGGACCATCCCAAACCCCAAACCCTGCACCCCAAACCCCTTGGGACCACCCCAAACCCCAAACCTTAACCCCAAACCCCTTGGGACCATCCCAAATCCCAAACCCCAAATCCCAAACCCCTTGGAACCACCCCAAACCCCTTGGGACCACCCCAAACCCCAAACCCCAACCCCACCCCTGGTGTCCCCACCGGTGACGACGCTGGGGTCGATGTCGAAGGTGTCGTTGCCGGGGTCGATGTCCCCCCTGCGGAAGAAGCGCTGGCACAGCCGCAGCCCCGGGCCAGCCCCGGGGCCACCGTAGGCGTAGAGGCCCAGGGTCTCGTTGGGGACAGCCAGGTACTGTGGGGACAGGGACACGGGGCTGGGGGTGGCACTGCGGTGGCACCCCGGTGTCCCCAGATCACCCCAGCGTCCCCAACCCCTGCCGACGTCCCCGTGCCACCTTCTCGTGCTCCACGAGGTTCCCGTGTCCTCAAACCCCTCCCGGTGTCCCCAACCCCCTCCTGGTGTCCCCAGCCCCATCAATGTCCTCAAACCCCTCCCGGTGTCCCCAACCCCCTCCTGGTGTCCCCAACACCATCAATGTCCTCAAACCCCTCCTGGTGTCCCCAAACCCCATCAATGTCCTCAAACCCCTCCTGGTGTCCCCAACCCCCTCCTGGTGTCCCCAACCTCTCCTGGTGTCCCCAACCCCATCAGTGTCCTCAAACCCCTCCTGGTGTCCCCAACCCCTCCTGATGTCCCCAACCCCTCCCGGTGTCCCCAGACTCCCACTGTCCCCAAACCCCATCAATACCCCCAAACCCCATCAATGTCCCCAGCTCCCGCCGGTGTCCCCGTGCCACCTTCTCGATGACGAAGGCCAGGTGCTCCACGAGGTCCCCGCGGGTGTAGATGGCCTGGCTGTCATCGGCACCGTCCTCGTAGCCCTTGAGGAACAGGTGCTTGAAGGCCACCGCGTTGTCCTCCTTGAAGGCCACCACCAGCTGGTTGCTGAGCCCAAACAGGATCAGCTGGGGACAAAGGCCACCACCTCTGTCACCACCCTGTCCCACCACGGTGTCACCCAGTGCTTGGGGACAAAGGCCACCAGGGTCAGGCCCTGTCCCACCCCGGTGACACCACCGTGTTCCACCGCAAACCGGTGTCACCTATGGCTGGGGACAAAGGCCACAGCTGCCATCAGCCCCTGTCCCAGCACGGTGATGCTGCCACGCTTTGTCCTAGGACACTCCAGTGTCCCTTGCGAAGTGTCCCCATGTCCCCTCCCCGCTGTCCCTGCCACCTCTTCCCCAGTGTCCCCTCCTCGGTGTCCCTGTGCCCTCTCCATGCTGTCCCCACTGTCCCGATGTCCCCATACCCCCTCCCTGGTGTCCCAGCCCTTCGTGCTGCTGTCCCTGCCTGCCATCCTCATTGTCCCATCCCCACTGTCCCCATCCCTGCTGTCCCCATCCCCACTGTGCCCACTGTCCCATCTCCACTGTCCCCATTGTCCCCACTGTCCCACCCCCACTGTCCCACTCCTGTGTCCCATCCCCTGTCCCACCCCCTCTGTCCCATCTCCACTGTCCCCACTGTCCTATCCCTGTGTCCTATCCCTGTGTCCCACCCCCACTGTCCCATCCCCTCGTCCCATCCCCGTGTCCCCACTGTCCCACCCTCACTGTCCCACCCTCACTGTCCCCACTGTCCCATCCCCTGTCCCACCCCCACTGTCCCACCTTCACTGTCCCCATTGTCCCCACTGTCCCACCCCCACTGTCCCACCCTCACTGTCCCCATTGTCCCCACTGTCCCACCCCCACTGTCCCACCCCCGTGTCCCATCCCCTCTGTCCCATCCCCCTGTCCCACCCCCATGTCCCATCCCCAGAGGTGTCACCTGCACGGTGACAAGGACGATTTTGGCGAGCTGCAGCACGAGCTTCACGGGCCGCCTGCCGCGGGCCCGGTACTTGTCACAGGGGCTCATGAAGAAATACTTGAGGCGGCGCCGCAGCTCTTCCTCCTCCTCCTCCTCCTCCTCCTCCTCCTCCTCCTCCTCCGGTACCGGTGCCGGGGCCGCCTCGGCCGTGCCGTACCCGGGACCGCGGCTCAGCAGCCGCTCGGTCTCTGCGACACCCGCGAGTGTCACCTCGGTGCGGTGTCACCCCCCCTGCTCAGTGTCACCTCACTCCGGTGTCACGCTCCGCTCGGTGTCACCCGACTCTGGTGTCACCTCACTCTGGTGTCACCCCCTCTGCTCGGTGTCACCCCCTCTGCTCGGTGTCACCCCCTCTGCTCGGTGTCCCCCCTTCCCGAGCACAGTGTCCCCTGTACCCGTTACCCACCCGGGCCCCCCTCCCCGATGTCCCCTCCTGTAAGTGTCACCTCCTCCAGCCCTGTTCCCAGTATGGAGAGATTCCAGTGGCCACTTATCCCTGTCTCCATGCCCATTCCTATCCCCATCCCCATTCCCTGTCCCCATTCCCAGTTCCCATTCCCAGTTCCCATTCCCATTCCCTGTCCCCATTCCCATTTCCCATTTCCCGTTCCCATTCCCATCCACATCCCCATCCCCATTCCCATCCACATCCACATCCCTATTCCCATTCCCATTCCAATACCCCATCCCCATTCCCTCTCCCATCCCCATTCCCCATTCCCTGTCCTGTTTCCATTCCCGTTCCTGTTCCCGTTCCCGTTCCCACTCCCGCTCCCGTTCCCATTCCCGTTCCCTCTCCCGTTCCCGTTCCCTCTCCCGTTCCCGTTCCCGTTCCCATTCCCGTTCCCGTTCCCTCTCCCGTTCCCATTCCCGTTCCCGTTCCCTCTCCCGCTCCCGTTCCCATTCCCGTTCCCGTTCCCATTCCCGTTCCCGTTCCCATTCCCGTTCCCACTCCCGTTCCCGTTCCCGTTCCCATTCCCGTTCCCGTTCCCACTCCCGTTCCCTCTCCCGTTCCCAATTCCCGTTCCCGTTCCCGTTCCCATTCCCGTTCCCTCTCCCGTTCCCGTTCCCTCTCCCGCTCCCGTTCCCATTCCCGTTCCCGTTCCCGTTCCCGTTCCCGTTCCCTCTCCCGTTCCCGTTCCCGTTCCCTCTCCCGTTCCCATTCCCGTTCCCGTTCCCGTTCCCGTTCCCGTTCCCTCTCCCGTTCCCGTTCCCGTTCCCGTTCCCTCTCCCATTCCCGTTCCCTCTCCCGTTCCCGTTCCCGTTCCCGTTCCCATTCCCGTTCCCTCTCCCGTTCCCGTTCCCTCTCCCGTTCCCGTTCCCGTTCCCGTTCCCGTTCCCTCTCCCGTTCCCGTTCCCTCTCCCGTTCCCGTTCCCGTTCCCGTTCCCTCTCACCGGACGCCGCCGCCATCGCTCCGTTCCTCCGCCCCCCGCCCTCACGTGACCGGGGAAACACCGCGGTGCTCCCGCCCACCAATCACAGCGCGCGATCCTTCCTAGATTTGCATAACCACGCCCTCAGATCTGGCCCCGCCCACCGCCAGCTGCAGCCGCGTCCGGGCGCTGTTTGCTCCCAGTTCCCTCCCAGTGCTCCCAGTAAGAGCGGTCCTGACAGGGAAAGCGCTCCCAGTTCCTCCCGGGGCTCTCACGGTCACTCCCAGTGCTCCCAGTTCCCTCCCAGTGCTCCCAGTAAGAGCGGTCCTGGCAGGGAAAGCGCTCCCAGTTCCTTCCGGGGCTCTCAGCATCGCTCTCACTCTCACTCCCAGTGCTCCCAGTATCACTCCCAGTGTTCCCAGTATCGCTCCCAGTGCCGCGCGGGGCGCAGCCGCTTTGCAATCCCCCCGGGGCAGAGCGCGGCCCGGGCCGGGGTGGGGAAGGAGCAGGAGGAGGAGCAGGAGGAGGAGGAGGAGAAGGAGCAGGAGGAGGAGGAGGAGGAAGGACACAGGAGGAGGAGGAGGAGCAGGAGGAGGAGGAGGAGGAGGAGGAAGGACACAGGAGGAGGAGGAGGAGGAGGAGGAAGGACACAGGAGGAGGAGGAGGAGCAGGAGGAAGGACACAGGAGGAGGAGGAGGAGGAGGAGGAAGGACACAGGAGGAGGAGGAGCAGGAGCGTTTTTGGAAGCACGCGCTTCCCCCGGCCGCCCGCTCCGGCCGCGGCTGCCCCGGGTCCGGCAGCATCGCCCTCCCGGAACCCGCAGGTGAGCGGGGAGGGGGAGCTCGGCCCGAACCCACGGCTCTGGGGGGGGCTCCGGGAGGGTTTTTTGTTTTGTTTTGTTTTGTTTTTTTTTGCGGGGACGGGCGGGGGATGTTCGGATCCCGCAGGAGCCCGGAGCCGAGCCCGAAATGGATCTTGGCGGGTCCCACGCGGCGATCGCTCGGTAGCGGCGGGGAGGGGGCGAGATCGGCTCCGGGGACCCCCGGGAGAGCCGGGGGGGAAGGCGGGAGCCCCGGAGCGGGGAGAGCGCAGAGGGGCGATCCCGGAGCCGGGGGACCCCCGGCAGCCTGGAGGGGTGCGGGAGGTTGGTGCTGAGCGGGCTCTGGGCTCCCCGAGGCCGCAAGGGGCCCCGGCTTCTGCAGCTGCCCTCGGGCACAGGGAGCAGCAAACCCAGCGCGCTCAGCCCTTGTTTTCCCACAGAGCAGGATTTCCCATTCCCCAACCTTGGCCCGCTGGAGCGGGGGAAGGAGACCGGGGAGGACAAATCCCCGCGGCAGAACCTCGTGGAAGAGGCCGTTTGGAGCGGCTCCGTGGAGCGGGAATCCGGCGGGGAGGAAAATCCCCGGAGATCCCGCAGCAGGAGGGGCTGCAAACGCAGATCCCGGGAGGAAACGGCCAGCCCGGGCCGGGGACGCGGCCGGAGCTCGGAGCTGGGGGTCCCCGAGCAGCTTCAGGACGGGGAGAAGCCCCACGAGTGCCCGAAATGTGGGAAGGGATTCGGGTGGAGATGCCGCCGGGTCGGTCACCGGAGGATCCGCTCAGAGGAGCGGCCCCACGAGCGTCAGCGCTGAGGGAAGAGATTCGAGTCGAGTTCCGAGCTGATGAAACACCAGAGGATCCGCTCAGAGGAGCGGCCCCACGAGAGCGAGCGGGAAGAGATTCAAGTTCAGATCCTACCTGCTCATCCACCTGAAAATGCACTCAGAGGAACGGCCCTACAAGTGTGGGCGGTGTGGGAAGGGATTCAGGACGAGCTCCCAGCTCGTTACCCGCAGGAAGAGCCACAGCGGGGACAAACCCCACGAGCGTGAGAAATGCAAGAGGAGGTTCCTGAGCTCCTGCAGTCTCCAGCTGCGCTGTCGTGTCCACACGGGGGAGAGGCCGTTCCCGTGCCCCGACTGCGGGAAGGGCTTCGGGACAAAGCCCGGCCTCGGCAGCCACCGGCGCGTCCGCAGCGGGGAGAGGCCCTACGAGCCTCCGTGAGAAATGCAGCGAGAGCTTTCCGAGGAGCTCGCTGCTCTACCAGCACCATCGCGTCCGCGTGGAGGAGAGAGAGGCCCCTTCGTCCGCCCCGGCTGCGGGAAGGGCTACGAGCGCAACTCCAACTTCGTCGGGCACCGGCGCGTCCGCAGCGGGGAGAGACCCCGCGAGCGTGGGGAGTACGGGAAGAGATTCTCACCGAGCTCAGCCTCGACCCGACACCGACGGAGACACCGCCGAGGGAATCCCGTGGCGGGATCCGCGCTGGATGATCCCCGCTGATCCGCGTCGGGAACGCACCTGGCCGGGGGGCTCCGCGCGTCCTCCTCGGGCTCACCTGGGTTTTTTCTTGGCATTTCTGTTTGTCCTTCCCAAACACCCAAAATGGGGTAAAAATAAAGACGCTGAACTGAGGTGTGCTCGGGCACATGGGGTGGAGGACGTTGGGTTCCAGGGACGTGAGGGCTCCATGGGAGGAATTTGGGGGTGGCTCAAGGCTTTGGGCACCCCAGGCCCAGCAGCTCCAGCTGTACTGGGAGACCCTGCTGGAGGTTCCGGGGCACCTGATCAAGGAGCCCCTGCCCTGGAATTGTCCCCGTGTCCCCCTGTCCTGCGTCCCGCTGTCCCCTGACCGGGATCCCCCTGTCCCCGCTGTCCCTGCCCTTGTCCCCAGCCCATTCCCGTGCCACCCCGCTCCCGTCCTGCTCCCATCCCAGTGCCCATCCCATTCCTGGTCCCATTCCCTCTCCCAGTCTCGTAATCTCCGTCCAGTTGCCGTTCCCAGAGTCACAGACCCACATTCCCTGTCCTGTTCCCATATTCCCCTCTCCGGTTTCATTCCCATTCCCCCTCCCCATTCCCTGTCCCCATTCCCTGTTCCCATTCCCAGTTCCCATTCCCTGTCCCCGTTCCCATTCCCTGTCCCTGTTCCCCATCCCCGTTCCCATTCCCTGTTCCCATCCCCGTTCCCCTTCCCTATTCCCCATTCCCAGTTCCCATTCCCTGTCCCCGTTCCCTGTCCCCGTTCCCTGTCCCCATTCCCATTCCCAGTTCCCATTCCCATTCCCCATTCCCAGTTCCCATTCCCAGTTCCCATTCCCTGTCCCCATTCCCCATTCCCAGTTCCCATTCCCCATTCCCAGTTCCCATTCCCAGTTCCCATTCCCAGTTCCCATTCCCTGTCCCCATTCCCATTCCCCATTCCCATTCCCCATTCCCAGTTCCCATTCCCCGTTCCCCGTTCCCCGTTCCCAGTTCCCATTCCCAGTTCCCATTCCCCATTCCCAGTTCCCATTCCCCATTCCCAGTTCCCATTCCCAGTTCCCATTCCCCGTTCCCATTCCCTGTCCCCATTCCCCATTCCCATTCCCTGTCCCCATTCCCAGTTCCCATTCCCAGTTCCCATTCCCCATTACCAGTTCCCATTACCAGTTCCCATTCCCAGTTCCCATTCCCAGTTCCCATTCCCAGTTCCCATTCCCCGTTCCCATTCCCTGTCCCCATTCCCCGTTCCCATTCCCCGTCCCCATTCCCAGTTCCCATTCCCAGTTCCCATTCCCATTCCCTGTCCCAGTTCCCATTCCCAGTTCCCATTCCCAGTTCCCATTCCCAGTTCCCATTCCCCATTCCCTGTTCCCATTCCCCATTCCCAGTTCCCATTCCCTGTCCGCCTCCACCATTGCTCCGTCCCTTTGAATCCCTCCCTGCTGTGCTGGCCACAATTCCCGATTAAATTCCCAATTAAATTCCTAATTAAGACTTGCAGGGCCTTTTCCTGCTTCTCCATGGGATTTTGGCCGCACTTCCCAAAATTCTTCGTCGTTTTCCAGGGTCGAGATCCATGTCCATTCCCAGCCATTTGTGCCCAATTCCTGGGATCTGTGCCAGTTCCCAATCTCCAATGGAATCCGTGCCCAATTCCTGGGATTTGTGCCCAATTCCTGGGATCTGTGCCAGTTCCCAATCTCCAATGGAATCCGTGCCCAATTCCTGGGATTTGTGCCCAGTTCCTGGGATCTGTGCCCATTCCCAGGATTATCCCAAACCTTCAGGCTTATCCCAAATCCTCCTTCCCCTCTGGATCATCCCAACTTCTCCATCCCTTCCCTCTTTTCCCCTTTTCCCACCTTTTTCCCCTTTTCCATCCTTTTTTTTTTTTTTTCCCCTCCTTTTCCGCCTCTTCATCCTGGAAAAACAGGCGGAAAAATATCAGGAAAACATCAGGAAAAAAAGAAAAAACCCATAGGAGCGAGAAATTTAAAAAATAACTTTTAAAATTAAATAAAAACAGAGAAGAAAAAAAAAAAGGAGGGGGGGGAAAAAAAAGCCACCAAATCCAACCAAAGGCAGGAGAGAATATTTGTTTTTTATTTGCCATTGAAATAAATATGGAATTTGGCCCCGAAATTCCCCAAAAAAATGCCAGGAAAACCTCAAGGCAGAGCAGCTCGATGCGCCATGAATCCGATGGAATTCCAGGAGAATCAAGGGGGAGAAGGGAGAAGAATTGCAGAGCTGGGAGAAAAAAATTGGGAAAAAAGGAAAGTCCAATGAGCTGGACAAAAAAAAGGAAAAAAAAAGAGGGGAAATGGGGGGAATTAGGGGGAAAAATGGGAAAGAAAAAGTAAAGGGGAAAAAAGGGGAGGAAAAATGAAGGAAAAGAGGGGGGAAAGTGGAGAGAAAGGAGGGTGGGAAAAAAGCAAAAAAAGGGGAAGAAAAAATGGAGGAAAAGAGAAAAGGGGAAAAGAAGGGAAAAAGGGAAGAAAAAATGGAGGAAAAGAGGGGAAAAAGAAAAATGCAGAAAATTGGAATAAAGAAGGGAAAAAAAGGGATGAAAAAAATGGAGGAAAAGAAGAATAAATGGAGGGAAAGAGGAAAAAATGGGGAAAAAAGGGAAGAAGAAATGGGAAAAAAGGGAAGAAATGGAAAAAAATGGGAAAAATGGGAAGAAAAATGGAGGAAAGGAGGGAAAAAGAAGGGAAGAAAGGGATGAAAAAAATGGTAAAAATGGAGGGAAAATGGGGGAAAAGGGAAGAAAAAAAGGAAGGAAAAGAGGGAAAAAAGGGGAAAGAATAAATGGAGGAAAAGAGGAAAAAATGGGGAATAAAGGGAAGAAGAAATGGAAAAAAGGGAAGAAGAAATGGGAAAAAGGGAAGAAGAAATGAAAAAAAAGGGAGAAGAAATGGGAAAAAAGGGAAGAAGAAACGGGAAAAAAAAGAAGAAGAAATGGGAAAATAAGAAGAAGAAACGGGAAAAAAAGGGAAGAAGAAACGGGGAAAAGGGAAGAAGAAATGGGAAAAAAAGGGAAGAAGAAACGGGAAAAAAAGGGAAGAAGAAACGGGAAAAAGGGAAGAAGAAATGGGAAAAAAGGGAAGAAGAAATGGGAAAAAAGGGAAGAAGAAATGGGAAAAAAAGGGAAGAAGAAATGGGGAAAAAAAAGAAGAAAAATGGAAAAAAGAGGGGAAATGGGGAGAAAAATGGAGGGAAGGAGGGAAAAAGAAGGGAAGAAAGGGATGAAAAAAATGGTAGAAAAAGAGGAAAAAATGGGGAAAAAGGGGAAGAATAAAAGGGAGAAAAGGAAGGAAACAACGGCAGCAAAGCCCAATTTGAGTTCGGCACGCGTCGAGAACCGGGAAATTTCCACCTCGGGAAGGAAAAAACCGCGGAAGCGTCGGGGGGAAAAAAAAAAAAAAAATTCCCCAAAATATCCTCCCCCCCCAAAAAAAAAAACCACCAAAATCCCAGGAATTGCTCGCGGCGTCGACGACGTTTTCGGGCAGGTCCGTCAGAGCTCTCCGGCGGCGTTGACGACGTGGAAGAGCGTGACGTTGTAGATGACCTGGTGGCCGTTATTCCAGGTGTAGAGCACCCTCTGGCGCGGGTTGTAGTCCAGCATGGAAATGTGGGAATATTGATTATGGAAGGGGATGTCGGTGTATTCGTAGCTGGAAGTGTTGGTGTGGTAGGAGAAGTAAATCTTGGCGCCGGCCGGGTGGGAATTGGGGGGAAAAGTTGGGGAAAGGGGGAGGGAAAAAAAATGAGGGGGAAAATGGGAGGAGGAAATGGAGGGGAAGAGGGGAAAGATGGGGTGGAAAAGTGGGGGGAACGGGGGAAAAGAAGGAAGGGAAAAAGGGATGAAGAAATGGAGGAATAGAGGGGAAATGAGGGGGGGAAGAGGGAGGAAATGTGGGAAATGGAAGGGGAAAAGAAAGGGGAAATGGGGGAGGGAAAATGGAGGAAAAGAGGGAGAAATGGGAAAAAGGGAAGAAGAAATGGGAAAAAAAGGGAAGAAGAAATGAAAAAAAAGGGAAGAAGAAATGGGAAAAAAAGAAGAAGAAACGGGAAAAAAAGGGAAGAAGAAACGGGAAAAAAAAGAAGAAGAAATGGGAAAAAAAAGAAGAAAAATGGGAAAAAAAGGGAAGAAGAAATGGGAAAAAAGGGAAGAAGAAATGGGAAAAAAGGGAAGAAGAAATGGGAAAAAAAGAAGAAGAAATGGGAAAAAAAGAAGAAGAAATGGGAAAAAAAAGAAGAAAAATGGAAAAAAGAGGGGGGAAATGGGAAGAAAAATGGAGGGAAGGAGGGAAAAAGAAGGGAAGAAAGGGATGAAAAAAATGGTAAAAAAAGAGGAAAAAATGGGGAAAAAGGGGAAGAATAAAAGGGAGAAAAGGAAGGAAACAACGGCAGCAAAGCCCAATTTGAGTTCGGCACGTGTCGAGAACCGGGAAATTTCCACCTCGGGAAGGAAAAAACCGCGGAAGCGTCGGGGGGAAAAAAAAAAAAAAATTCCCCAAAATATCCTCCCCCCCCAAAAAAAAAAACCACCAAAATCCCAGGAATTGCTCGCGGCGTCGACGACGTTTTCGGGCAGGTCCGTCAGAGCTCTCCGGCGGCGTTGACGACGTGGAAGAGCGTGACGTTGTAGATGACCTGGTGGCCGTTATTCCAGGTGTAGAGCACCCTCTGGCGCGGGTTGTAGTCCAGCATGGAAATGTGGGAATATTGATTATGGAAGGGGATGTCGGTGTATTCGTAGCTGGAAGTGTTGGTGTGGTAGGAGAAGTAAATCTTGGCGCCGGCCGGGTGGGAATTGGGGGGAAAAGTTGGGGAAAGGGGGAGGGAAAAAAAATGAGGGGGAAAATGGGAGGAGGAAATGGAGGGGAAGAGGGGAAGGATGGGGTGGAAAAGTGGGGGGAAAGGGGGAAAAGAAGGAAGGGAAAAAGGGATGAAGAAATGGAGGAATAGAGGGGAAATGAGGGGGGGAAGAGGGAGGAAATGTGGGAAATGGAAGGGGAAAAGAAAGGGGAAATGGGGGAGGGAAAATGGAGGAAAAGAGGGAGAAATGGGAAAAAGGGAAGAAGAAATGGGAAAAAAAGGGAAGAAGAAATGAAAAAAAAGGGAAGAAGAAACGGGAAAAAAAAAGAAGAAGAAATGGGAAAAAAAGGGAAGAAGAAACGGGAAAAAAAAGAAGAAGAAATGGGAAAAAAAAGAAGAAAAATGGGAAAAAAAGGGAAGAAGAAATGGGAAAAAAGGGAAGAAGAAATGGGAAAAAAGGGAAGAAGAAATGGGAAAAAAAGAAGAAGAAATGGGAAAAAAAGAAGAAGAAATGGGAAAAAAAAGAAGAAAAATGGAAAAAAGAGGGGGGAAATGGGAAGAAAAATGGAGGGAAGGAGGGAAAAAGAAGGGAAGAAAGGGATGAAAAAAATGGTAAAAAAAGAGGAAAAAATGGGGAAAAAGGGGAAGAATAAAAGGGAGAAAAGGAAGGAAACAACGGCAGCAAAGCCCAATTTGAGTTCGGCACGTGTCGAGAACCGGGAAATTTCCACCTCGGGAAGGAAAAAACCGCGGAAGCGTCGGGGGGAAAAAAAAAAAAAAAATTCCCCAAAATATCCTCCCCCCCCAAAAAAAAAAACCACCAAAATCCCAGGAATTGCTCGCGGCGTCGACGACGTTTTCGGGCAGGTCCGTCAGAGCTCTCCGGCGGCGTTGACGACGTGGAAGAGCGTGACGTTGTAGATGACCTGGTGGCCGTTATTCCAGGTGTAGAGCACCCTCTGGCGCGGGTTGTAGTCCAGCATGGAAATGTGGGAATATTGATTATGGAAGGGGATGTCGGTGTATTCGTAGCTGGAAGTGTTGGTGTGGTAGGAGAAGTAAATCTTGGCGCCGGCCGGGTGGGAATTGGGGGGAAAAGTTGGGGAAAGGGGGAGGGAAAAAAAATGAGGGGGAAAATGGGAGGAGGAAATGGAGGGGAAGAGGGGAAGGATGGGGTGGAAAAGTGGGGGGAAAGGGGGAAAAGAAGGAAGGGAAAAAGGGATGAAGAAATGGAGGAATAGAGGGGAAATGAGGGGGGGAAGAGGGAGGAAATGTGGGAAATGGAAGGGGAAAAGAAAGGGGAAATGGGGGAGGGAAAATGGAGGAAAAGAGGGAGAAATGGGAAAAAGGGAAGAAGAAATGGGAAAAAAAGGGAAGAAGAAACGGGAAAAAAGGGAAGAAGAAATGGGAAAAAAAGAAGAAGAAAAATGGGAAAAAAAGGGAAGAAGAAATGGGAAAAAAAGGGAAGAAGAAATGGGAAAAAAAGGGAAGAAGAAATGGGAAAAAAAGAAGAAGAAATGGGAAAAAGGGAAGAAGAAATGGGAAAAAAAGAAGAAGAAATGGGAAAAAAGGGAAGAAGAAATGGGAAAAAAGGGAAGAAGAAATGGGGAAAAAAAAGAAGAAAAATGGAAAAAAGAGGGGGGAAATGGGAAGAAAAATGGAGGGAAGGAGGGAAAAAGAAGGGAAGAAAGGGATGAAAAAAAATGGTAAAAAAAAGAGGAAAAAATGGGGAAAAAGGGGAAGAATAAAAGGGAGAAAAGGAAGGAAACAACGGCAGCAAAGCCCAATTTGAGTTCGGCACGCGTCGAGAACCGGGAAATTTCCACCTCGGGAAGGAAAAAACCGCGGAAGCGTCGGGGGGAAAAAAAAAAAAAAAAATTCCCCAAAATATCCTCCCCCCCCCAAAAAAAAAAACCACCAAAATCCCAGGAATTGCTCGCGGCGTCGACGACGTTTTCGGGCAGGTCCGTCAGAGCTCTCCGGCGGCGTTGACGACGTGGAAGAGCGTGACGTTGTAGATGACCTGGTGGCCGTTATTCCAGGTGTAGAGCACCCTCTGGCGCGGGTTGTAGTCCAGCATGGAAATGTGGGAATATTGATTATGGAAGGGGATGTCGGTGTATTCGTAGCTGGAAGTGTTGGTGTGGTAGGAGAAGTAAATCTTGGCGCCGGCCGGGTGGGAATTGGGGGGAAAAGTTGGGGAAAGGGGGAGGGAAAAAAAATGAGGGGGAAAATGGGAGGAGGAAATGGAGGGGAAGAGGGGAAGGATGGGGTGGAAAAGTGGGGGGAAAGGGGGAAAAGAAGGAAGGGAAAAAGGGATGAAGAAATGGAGGAATAGAGGGGAAATGAGGGGGGGAAGAGGGAGGAAATGTGGGAAATGGAAGGGGAAAAGAAAGGGGAAATGGGGGAGGGAAAATGGAGGAAAAGAGGGAGAAATGGGAAAAAGGGAAGAAGAAATGGGAAAAAAGGGAAGAAGAAATGGGAAAAAAAAAGAAGAAGAAATGGGAAAAAAAAGAAGAAAAATGGGAAAAAAAGGGAAGAAGAAATGGGAAAAAAGGGAAGAAGAAATGGGAAAAAAAAAGAAGAAGAAATGGGAAAAAAAAGAAGAAAAATGGGAAAAAAAGGGAAGAAGAAATGGGAAAAAAAGGGAAGAAGAAATGGGAAAAAAAGAAGAAGAAACGGGAAAAAAAAGAAGAAGAAATGGGAAAAAAAGAAGAAGAAATGGGAAAAAAAGAAGAAGAAATGGGAAAAAAGGGAAGAAGAAATGGGAAAAAAGGGAAGAAGAAATGGGGAAAAAAAAGAAGAAAAATGGAAAAAAGAGGGGGGAAATGGGAAGAAAAATGGAGGGAAGGAGGGAAAAAGAAGGGAAGAAAGGGATGAAAAAAATGGTAGAAAAAGAGGAAAAAATGGGGAAAAAGGGGAAGAATAAAAGGGAGAAAAGGAAGGAAACAACGGCAGCAAAGCCCAATTTGAGTTCGGCACGCGTCGAGAACCGGGAAATTTCCACCTCGGGAAGGAAAAAACCGCGGAAGCGTCGGGGGAAAAAAAAAAAAAAAAAATTCCCCAAAATATCCTCCCCCCCCAAAAAAAAAAACCACCAAAATCCCAGGAATTGCTCGCGGCGTCGACGACGTTTTCGGGCAGGTCCGTCAGAGCTCTCCGGCGGCGTTGACGACGTGGAAGAGCGTGACGTTGTAGATGACCTGGTGGCCGTTATTCCAGGTGTAGAGCACCCTCTGGCGCGGGTTGTAGTCCAGCATGGAAATGTGGGAATATTGATTATGGAAGGGGATGTCGGTGTATTCGTAGCTGGAAGTGTTGGTGTGGTAGGAGAAGTAAATCTTGGCGCCGGCCGGGTGGGAATTGGGGGAAAAGTTGGGGAAAGGGGGAGGGAAAAAAAATGAGGGGGAAAATGGGAGGAGGAAATGGAGGGGAAGAGGGGAAGGATGGGGTGGAAAAGTGGGGGGAAAGGGGGAAAAGAAGGAAGGGAAAAAGGGATGAAGAAATGGAGGAATAGAGGGGAAATGAGGGGGGGAAGAGGGAGGAAATGTGGGAAATGGAAGGGGAAAAGAAAGGGGAAATGGGGGAGGGAAAATGGAGGAAAAGAGGGAGAAATGGGAAAAAGGGAAGAAGAAATGGGAAAAAAAGGGAAGAAGAAACGGGAAAAAAGGGAAGAAGAAATGGGAAAAAAAGGGAAGAAGAAATGGGAAAAAAAAAGAAGAAGAAATGGGAAAAAAAAGAAGAAAAATGGGAAAAAAAGGGAAGAAGAAATGGGAAAAAAAGGGAAGAAGAAATGGGAAAAAAAGAAGAAGAAATGGGAAAAAAAGAAGAAGAAACGGGAAAAAAAGGGAAGAAGAAACGGGAAAAAAAAAGAAGAAGAAATGGGAAAAAAAGAAGAAGAAACGGGAAAAAAGGGAAGAAGAAACGGGAAAAAAAAGAAGAAGAAATGGGAAAAAAAGAAGAAGAAATGGGAAAAAAAGAAGAAGAAATGGGAAAAAAGGGAAGAAGAAATGGGAAAAAAAGAAGAAGAAATGGGGAAAAAAAGAAAAATGGAAAAAAGAGGGGAAATGGGGAGAAAAATGGAGGGAAGGATGGAAAAAGAAGGGAAGAAAGGGATGAAAAAAATGGTAGAAAAAGAGGAAAAAATGGGGGAAAAGGGGAAGAATAAAAGGGAGAAAAGGAAGGAAACAACGGCAGCAAAGCCCAATTTGAGTTCGGCACGCGTCGAGAACCGGGAAATTTCCACCTCGGGAAGGAAAAAACCGCGGAAGCGTCGGGGGGAAAAAAAAAAAAAATTCCCCAAAATATCCTCCCCCCCCCAAAAAAAAAACCACCAAAATCCCAGGAATTGCTCGCGACGTCGACGACGTTTTCGGGCAGGTCCGTCAGAGCTCTCCGGCGGCGTTGACGACGTGGAAGAGCGTGACGTTGTAGATGACCTGGTGGCCGTTATTCCAGGTGTAGAGCACCCTCTGGCGCGGGTTGTAGTCCAGCATGGAAATGTGGGAATATTGATTATGGAAGGGGATGTCGGTGTATTCGTAGCTGGAAGTGTTGGTGTGGTAGGAGAAGTAAATCTTGGCGCCGGCCGGGTGGGAATTGGGGGGAAAAGTTGGGGAAAGGGGGAGGGAAAAAAAATGAGGGGGAAAATGGGAGGAGGAAATGGAGGGGAAGAGGGGAAGGATGGGGTGGAAAAGTGGGGGGAAAGGGGGAAAAGAAGGAAGGGAAAAAGGGATGAAGAAATGGAGGAATAGAGGGGAAATGAGGGGGGGAAGAGGGAGGAAATGTGGGAAATGGAAGGGGAAAAGAAAGGGGAAATGGGGGAGGGAAAATGGAGGAAAAGAGGGAGAAATGGGAAAAAGGGAAGAAGAAATGGGAAAAAAAGGGAAGAAGAAACGGGAAAAAAGGGAAGAAGAAATGGGAAAAAAAGAAGAAGAAAAATGGGAAAAAAAGGGAAGAAGAAATGGGAAAAAAAGGGAAGAAGAAATGGGAAAAAAAGGGAAGAAGAAATGGGAAAAAAAGAAGAAGAAATGGGAAAAAGGGAAGAAGAAATGGGAAAAAAAGAAGAAGAAATGGGAAAAAAGGGAAGAAGAAATGGGAAAAAAGGGAAGAAGAAATGGGGAAAAAAAAGAAGAAAAATGGAAAAAAGAGGGGGGAAATGGGAAGAAAAATGGAGGGAAGGAGGGAAAAAGAAGGGAAGAAAGGGATGAAAAAAAATGGTAAAAAAAAGAGGAAAAAATGGGGAAAAAGGGGAAGAATAAAAGGGAGAAAAGGAAGGAAACAACGGCAGCAAAGCCCAATTTGAGTTCGGCACGCGTCGAGAACCGGGAAATTTCCACCTCGGGAAGGAAAAAACCGCGGAAGCGTCGGGGGGAAAAAAAAAAAAAAAAATTCCCCAAAATATCCTCCCCCCCCCAAAAAAAAAAACCACCAAAATCCCAGGAATTGCTCGCGGCGTCGACGACGTTTTCGGGCAGGTCCGTCAGAGCTCTCCGGCGGCGTTGACGACGTGGAAGAGCGTGACGTTGTAGATGACCTGGTGGCCGTTATTCCAGGTGTAGAGCACCCTCTGGCGCGGGTTGTAGTCCAGCATGGAAATGTGGGAATATTGATTATGGAAGGGGATGTCGGTGTATTCGTAGCTGGAAGTGTTGGTGTGGTAGGAGAAGTAAATCTTGGCGCCGGCCGGGTGGGAATTGGGGGGAAAAGTTGGGGAAAGGGGGAGGGAAAAAAAATGAGGGGGAAAATGGGAGGAGGAAATGGAGGGGAAGAGGGGAAGGATGGGGTGGAAAAGTGGGGGGAAAGGGGGAAAAGAAGGAAGGGAAAAAGGGATGAAGAAATGGAGGAATAGAGGGGAAATGAGGGGGGGAAGAGGGAGGAAATGTGGGAAATGGAAGGGGAAAAGAAAGGGGAAATGGGGGAGGGAAAATGGAGGAAAAGAGGGAGAAATGGGAAAAAGGGAAGAAGAAATGGGAAAAAAAGGGAAGAAGAAACGGGAAAAAAGGGAAGAAGAAATGGGAAAAAAAGGGAAGAAGAAATGGGAAAAAAAAAGAAGAAGAAATGGGAAAAAAAAGAAGAAAAATGGGAAAAAAAGGGAAGAAGAAATGGGAAAAAAAGGGAAGAAGAAATGGGAAAAAAAGAAGAAGAAATGGGAAAAAAAGAAGAAGAAACGGGAAAAAAAGGGAAGAAGAAACGGGAAAAAAAAAGAAGAAGAAATGGGAAAAAAAGAAGAAGAAACGGGAAAAAAGGGAAGAAGAAACGGGAAAAAAAAGAAGAAGAAATGGGAAAAAAAGAAGAAGAAATGGGAAAAAAAGAAGAAGAAATGGGAAAAAAGGGAAGAAGAAATGGGAAAAAAAGAAGAAGAAATGGGGAAAAAAAGAAAAATGGAAAAAAGAGGGGAAATGGGGAGAAAAATGGAGGGAAGGATGGAAAAAGAAGGGAAGAAAGGGATGAAAAAAATGGTAGAAAAAGAGGAAAAAATGGGGGAAAAGGGGAAGAATAAAAGGGAGAAAAGGAAGGAAACAACGGCAGCAAAGCCCAATTTGAGTTCGGCACGCGTCGAGAACCGGGAAATTTCCACCTCGGGAAGGAAAAAACCGCGGAAGCGTCGGGGGGAAAAAAAAAAAAAAATTCCCCAAAATATCCTCCCCCCCCCAAAAAAAAAACCACCAAAATCCCAGGAATTGCTCGCGACGTCGACGACGTTTTCGGGCAGGTCCGTCAGAGCTCTCCGGCGGCGTTGACGACGTGGAAGAGCGTGACGTTGTAGATGACCTGGTGGCCGTTATTCCAGGTGTAGAGCACCCTCTGGCGCGGGTTGTAGTCCAGCATGGAAATGTGGGAATATTGATTATGGAAGGGGATGTCGGTGTATTCGTAGCTGGAAGTGTTGGTGTGGTAGGAGAAGTAAATCTTGGCGCCGGCCAGGTGGGAATTGGTGACGTAGAGCACGCCGCAGATCATGAAGGATTCCCCGGCGCTCCTTTTGGGATATCCCGTATCCCAACTCCTCAACACCTCCAACGTGTGCGGATCCACGCGGCTCACCACGATGTTGCCGGCGTTTTGGTTGGTGGTGTAGACCACCCAAAGCCCGTTCTCGTCCACCATGAAATCCATGTCGGAGAATCCTCCCCAGGAATACGGGAAGGTGTTGTTGTAACCGGCGCCGGCGAGGCTCCGCTGCACCACGACGCTCCGCGATCGGAAGTGGTAACGGATAACGACGTTGCTCTGGAATTTGTTGTAGTACAAGGATCCGTTGAAGACGACGTGGCCGGTTCCGGCCCAAGGGTGAGGGAGGAGGTGCTGGATGAAGTTTTGGCCGCTGATGAAGTCGGAGAGGCTGCGGAATTCCAGCACGCGGCGGCCTTTGTAGTAACCGTCCATGTACCAGATCTGCGGAGGGGAAAGGGTTAAAAATTGGGAAGGGGGGGGGGGGGGTGTGTGTTAAAATTTGGGGGTTAAAATTTGGGGTGAAACGGGGTTGAAATGGGGTTAAAATGGGAATAAAATTGGTTAAAATGGGGTTAAAATGGGGTTAAAATGAGGTTAAAACGGGGTTAAAATGGGGTTAAAATGGGTTAAAATGGGGTTAAAATTTGGGGTAAAACGGGGTTGAAATGGGGTTAAAATGGGAATAAAATTGGTTAAAATGGGGTTAAAATGGGGTTAAAATGGGGTTAAAATGAGGTTAAAATGGGGTTAAAATGGGGTTAAAATGGGTTAAAATTGGGTTAAAAATGGAGTTAAAATGGGGTTAAAATGGGTTAAAAATGGGGTTAAAATGGGTTAAAATTGGGTTAAAAATGGAGTTAAAATGGGGTTAAAATGGGGTTAAAATGGGGTTAAAATGGGGTTAAAATGGGTTAAAATTGGGTTAAAAATGGAGTTAAAATGGGGTTAAAATGGGTTAAAAATGGGGTTAAAATTTGGGGTAAAACGGGGTTGAAATGGGGTTTCAAGGTGGTCGAGCTGAAATCCCAACCCCTTTGTAGTAACCGTCCATGTACCAGATCTGCGGAGGGGAAAGGGTTAAAAATTGGGAAGGGGGGGGGTGTGTGTGTGTTAAAATTTGGGGTGAAACGGGGTTGAAATGGGGTTAAAATGGGAATAAAATTGGTTAAAATGGGGTTAAAATGGGGTTAAAATGGGGTTAAAATGGGGTTAAAATGGGGTTAAAATTTGGGGTAAAACGGGGTTGAAATGGGGTTAAAATGGGAATAAAATTGGTTAAAATGGGTTAAAATTGGGTTAAAAATGGAGTTAAAATGGGGTTAAAATGGGGTTAAAATGGGGTTAAAATGGGTTAAAATTGGGTTAAAAATGGGGTTAAAATGGGGTTAAAATGGGTTAAAAATGGGGTTAAAATGGGGTTAAAATTTGGGGTAAAACGGGGTTGAAATGGGGTTAAAATGGGAATAAAATTGGTTAAAATGGGGTTAAAATGGGGTTAAAATGGGGTTAAAATGGGGTTAAAATGGGGTTAAAATGGGGTTGAAATGGGAATAAAATGGGAATGAAATGAGTTAAAATGGAATTACAAATTGGGTTAAAATGGGTTAAAATGGGGTTTAAATTGGTTAAAATGGGGTAAAATTGGGTTAAAATAGGTTAAAATTGGGGTTAAAATGGGGTTAAAATGGGGTTGAAATTGGGTTTAAAATGGAAATAAAATGGGAATAAAATGGAATTACAAATTGGGTTAAAATGGGTTAGAATGGGTTAAAATGGGGTTACAAATTGGGTTAAAATGGGTTAGAATGGGTTAAAATGGGGTTACAAATTGGGTTAAAATGGGTTAGAATGGGTTAAAATGGGGTTACAAATTGGGTTAAAATGGGTTAAAAATGGGGTTAAAATGGGTTAAAATTGGGGTTAAAAATGGGGTTAAAACGGGGTTGAAATGGGGTTGAAATTGGTTAAAATGGGGTTAAAATGGGTTAAAATGGGGTTGAAATGGGGTTGAAATGGGGTTAAAATTGGGTTTAAAATGGGTTAAAAATGGGGTTAAAATGGGTTAAAAATGGGGTTAAAATGGGAATAAAATATGAATAAAATGGGAATAAAATGGGGATGAAATGAGTTAAAATGGGGATAAAAATTGGGTTAAAATGGGTTAAAATGGGGTTACAAATTGGGTTGAAATGGGAATAAAATGGGGTTAAAATTTGGTTTAAATTGGGTTAAAAATGGGGTTAAAATTTGGGGTAAAAAGGGGTTAAAAATGGAGTTAAATTTGGGGTAAAACGGGTTTGAAATGGGGTTAAAACGGGATTTAAATGAGGTGAAAATGGGGTTAGAGTGGGAATAAAATTGGCTAAAATGGGTTAAAATTGGGGAAAAATGGGGTTAAAAATAAGAGTAAAATGGGGTTAAAAAGAAGAATAAAATGGGGATAAAATGGGGGTAAAACGTGCTAAAATGAGGTTAAAATGGGGTTAAGAATTTGGTTTAAAAATGGGGATAAAATGCAATTTAAATGGGTTAAAATTGGTTAAAATGGGATTAAAAATTCCGGTTAAAAATAGGGATAAAATTGGGTTAAAAATTGGGTTAAAATTAGGAGTAAAATGGGGTTAAAATGGGTTAAAAATGGGGTTAAAATTGGGTTTAAATGTGTTTAAAATGGGGTTAAAATGGGGTTTAAAATTGCGTTAAATAGAAGGAAAAAACATTTATGAAAAATCCCCAATTTTGTGTGGAAAATCCCCAATTTTTTGGGGTAAAATCCCCAATTTTTGGGGAAAATCCCGTTTTCCTCACCCGGTTGTCGGCGTTGAGCGTCATTGTGTCGCTTCCCAAAAAATCCCAAAACTGGGAGGTTTTTTTGGGCGAAAATCCCCAATTTTTAGGAAAAATCCCCAATTTTGTGTGGAAAATCCCCAATTTTTTGGGGTAAAATCCCCAATTTTTGGGGAAATTCCCTTTTTTCTCACCCGGTTGTCGGTGCTGGGCGTCATCGTGTCGCTCAACCAGGATCCACCCAAAAATCCCAAATATGGGGCATATTTTGGGCGAAAATCCCCAATTTTTGGGCGAAAATCCCCAATTTTGTGTGGAAAATCCCCAATTTTTTGGGGTAAAATCCCCAATTTTTGGGGAAATTCCCTTTTTTCTCACCTGGTTGTCGGTGCTGGGCGTCATCGTGTCGCTTCCCAAAAAATCCCAAAACTGGGAGGTTTTTTTGGGCGAAAATCCCCAATTTTTGCGAAAAATCCCCAATTTTGTGTGGAAAATCCCCAATTTTTTGGGGTAAAATCCCCAATTTTTGGGGAAATTCCCTTTTTTCTCACCCGGTTGTCGGCGCTGGGCGTCATCGTGTCGCTCATCCAGGATCCACCCAAAAATCCCAAATATGGGACATATTTTGGGCGAAAATCCCCAATTTTTGGGCGAAAATCCCCAATTTTGTGTGGAAAATCCCCAATTTTTTGGGGTAAAATCCCCAATTTTTGGGGAAATTCCCTTTTTTCTCACCCGGTTGTCGGCGCTGGGCGTCATCGTGTCGCTCATCCAGGATCCACCCAAAAATCCCAAATATGGGACATATTTTGGGCGAAAATCCCCAATTTTTGGGCGAAAATCCCCAATTTTGTGTGGAAAATCCCCAATTTTTTGGGGTAAAATCCCCAATTTTTGGGGAAATTCCCTTTTTTCTCACCCGGTTGTCGGTGCTGGGCGTCATCGTGTCGCTCATCCAGGATCCACCCAAAAATCCCAAATATGGGACATATTTTGGGCGAAAATCCCCAATTTTTGGGCGAAAATCCCCAATTTTGTGTGGAAAATCCCCAATTTTTTGGGGTAAAATCCCCAATTTTTGGGGAAATTCCCTTTTTTCTCACCCGGTTGTCGGCGCTGGGCGTCATCGTGTCGCTCATCCAGGATCCGAATCGCGATCCCGACGCGCGGATCGTGACGGGGTTGCTGACCCCCGTGAGCTTCCCGCAGCCTGCGGAAATCGGGGCGAAAAACGGGAATTTTGGGGGGGGGGAAAAAAATTAAAAAATTTAAAAAATCGAAGTTTTGGGAAAATTACGGGGTCAGTATTTTTTTTGGGGGGGGGGGGGTTGAGGTTGAATTTTGTGGGGTTTTTTTTAATCTGGTAAAGGAGGGGTTTGGGATTTTTGGAGGTTTTTGGGGGGATTTGGGGAATTTTTCAGGTGATTTTGGGGGGATTTTGAGGAATTTTGGGGGATTTTGAGGAGTTTTTGGTGGGATTTTTAGGGAGATTTGAGGGGATTTTGAGGAATTTTGGGGAAATTTTGGGGAATTTTGGGGAATTTTTGGGGGGATTTTTAGGGGGATTTTGGGGGAATTTTGAGGAATTTTGGGGGGATTTTGAGGAGTTTTTGGGGGAATTTTAGGGGGATTTTGGGGATTTTTGGGGGGATTTTGAGGGGGATTTTTGGGGGGATTTTGAGGAATTTTTGGGGGGGATTTTGAGGAGTTTTTGGTGGGATTTTTAGGGGTATTTTGGGGGGGATTTTGAGGAATTTTTGAGGGGATTTTAGGGAGAATTTGGGGGGGATTTTGAGGAATTTTTGAGGGGCATTTTAGGGGGATATTGAGGATTTAATTTTTTTTTTTTTTTTTTTTAGTCCACATTGGTTCATTTTTAATGGGATTTTTTTGGGATTTGAACCCAAACCGGTCCTTTTTTTCATGGGATTTTTTTTTTGGGATTTGAGTCCAAATCGGTTCATTTCTAATGGGATTTTTTTGGGATTTGAACCCAAACCGGTCCTTTTTTTCATGGGATTTTTTTGGGATTTGAGTCCACATGGGTTCATTTTTAATGGGATTTTTTTGGGATTTGAGTCCAAATTGGTTCATTTTTAATGGGATTTTTTTGGCATTTGAACCCAAACCGGTCATTTTTTTCATGGGATTTTTTTTGGGATTTGAGTCCAAATCGGTTCATTTTTAATGGGATTTTTTTGGGATTTGAGTCCAAATCGGTTCATTTTTAATGGGATTTTTTTGGGATTTGAACCCAAACCGTTCCTTTTTAATTTGATTATTCTGGAATTTGAGTCCAAATCGGTTCATTTTTAATGGGATTTTTTTGGGATTTGAACCCAAACCGGTCCTTTTTTTCATGGGATTTTTTTTGGGATTTGAGTCCACATGGGTTCATTTTTAATGGGATTTTTTTGGCATTTGAACCCAAACCGGTCATTTTTTTCATGGGATTTTTTTTGGGATTTGAGTCCAAATCGGTTCATTTTTAATGGGATTTTTTTGGGATTTGAGTCCACATTGGTTCATTTTTAATGGGCTTTTTTTGGGATTTGAGTCCAAATCGGTTCATTTCTAATGGGATTTTTTTGGGATTTGAACCCAAACCGTTCCTTTTTAATTTGATTATTCTGGAATTTGAGTCCAAATTGGTTCATTTTTAATGGGTTTTTTTTGGGATTTGAACCCAAACCGGTCCTTTTTTTCATGGGATTTTTTTGGGATTTGAGTCCAAATCGGTTCATTTCTAATTGGATTTTTTTGGGATTTGAACCCAAACCGGTCCTTTTTTTCATGGGATTTTTTTGGGATTTGAGTCCACATGGGTTCATTTTTAATGGGATTTTTTTGGGATTTGAGTCCAAATTGGTTCATTTTTAATGGGATTTTTTTGGCATTTGAACCCAAACCGGTCATTTTGTTCATGGGATTTTTTTTGGGATTTGAGTCCAAATCGGTTCATTTTTAATGGGATTTTTTTGGGATTTGAGTCCACATTGGTTCATTTTTAATGGGCTTTTTTTGGGATTTGAGTCCAAATCGGTTCATTTCTAATGGGATTTTTTTGGGATTTGAACCCAAACCGTTCCTTTTTAATTTGATTATTCTGGAATTTGAGTCCAAATCGGTTCATTTTTAATGGGATTTTTTTGGGATTTGAACCCAAACCGGTCATTTTTTTCATGGGATTTTTTTTTGGGATTTGAGTCCAAATCGGTTCATTTTTAATGGGATTTTTTTGGGATTTGAGTCCACACGGGTTCATTTTTCATGGGATTTTTTTGGCATTTGAGTCCAAATCGGTTCATTTCTAATGGGATTTTTTTGGGGATTTGAACCCAAACCGCTTCTTTTTAATGGGATTTTTTTTTTTTTTTTTTTTTTTTTGTTAACGAATTAATTTCCCCCCCCAACCCTTAAATTCGATTTTTCTCACCCAATTTCTGCAGGCAGGCGCGCAGCCTCTCCTCCAGCAGCAGCGCTCTCTGCTGCAGCTCCTCGTAGTCGTAGGCTCCCATCTCCTCCTGGATTTCCAGGAGAATTCCCGAGAGATTCCGGAGCTCGTCCTTGAGGATGGAGATGAGTCGCGAGTCCGCCCGGTACTGCTCCAGAACGGGGGGCAGAGGCAGCAGAGCACGCATCTTCTCCTGTAGATCCTGGGGGGGGAAATGGGGGGCAAAAATGGGGGGGAAATGGGGGGGAAATGGGGGGGAAATGGGGGGGAAATGGGAAATATTGGGGGAAATGGGGGGCAAAATAGGGGAGAAATGGGGGGGAAAATAGGGGAGAAATGGGGGGAAATGGGGGAAAAATGGGGAGGAAATGGGGGGGGGGAAATAGGGGAAAAATGGGGGGGGAAATGGGGGGGAAATGGGAAATATTGGGGGGAAATGGGGGGCAAAATAGGGGAGAAATGGAGGGGAAAATAGGGGAGAAATGGGAAATATTGGGGGAAATGGGAAATATTGGGGGGAAATGGGGGAAAATGGAGGGGAAAATAGGGGAGAAATGGGGGGGGAAGAGGGGAAAAATGGGGGGGAAATAGGGGAAAAATGGGAAATATTGGGGGGAAAAATGGGGGGGAGATGGGGAGAAAATGGGGGGAAATAGGGGAAAAATGGGGGGGAAATGGGGGGGAAATGGGGGGGAAATGGGGGGGAAATGGGGGGGAAATGGGAAATATTGGGGGAAATGGGGGGCAAAATAGGGGAGAAATGGAGGGGAAAATAGGGGAGAAATGGGAAATATTGGGGGGAAATGGGGGGCAAAATAGGGGAGAAATGGGGGGAAATGGGGGAAAAATGGGGAGGAAATGGGGGGGGAAATAGGGGAAAAATGGGGGGGAATTGGGGGGAAATGGGAAATATTGGGGGGGAAATGAGGGGAAAATGGAGGGTGAAAATAGGGGAGAAATGGGGGGGAAATAGGGGAAAATGGGGGGGAAATGGGGGAAAAAATGGGAAATATTGGGGGGAAATGGGGGGCAAAATAGGGGAGAAATGGGGGGGAAAATAGGGGAGAAATGGGGGAAAAATGGGGAGGAAATGGGGAGGAATGGGGGGGAAATGGGGGGGGAAATGGGGGGGGAAATGGGGAAAAATGGGGGGAATGGGGGGGAAATGGGGGAAAATGGAGGGGAAAATAGGGGAGAAATGGGGGGGAAATAGGGGAAAAATGGGGGGGAAATGGGGGAAAAATGGGAAATATTGGGGAAATGGGGGGAAAAATAGGGGAGAAATGGGGGGAAATGGGGGAGAAATGGGGGGAAATGGGGGGGAAATGGGGGGGGAAATGGGGGGAAAATAGGGGGAAAAATGGGAAATATTGGGGGGAAAATGGGGGGGAAATGGGGAGAAAATGGGGGGAAATAGGGGGAAAATGGGGGGGGAAATGGGGGGGGAAATGGGGGGGAATGGGAAATATTGGGGGGGAATGGGGGGGAAATGGGTGGGAAAATAGGGGAGAAATGGGAAATATTGGGGGAAAAATGGGGGGGAAATGGGAAATATTGGGGAGGAAATGGGGGGAAAATGGGAATTGTGGAGTGGAAAAAAATGGGGATAATGGGGAGGGAAAAAAAGGGGAATTGTGGGGAGAAAAATGGGGCGGGGGAAAGAAAAAAAAAAATCCGAACTTCGGCTACAAGAAAAAAAAACGGGAAACATCACAGGAATAAACGGGAGAAAAAAAAAAACCCGGAACGAACCGTTGGAATAAAAAGCAGGGAAAGGGGAAATTTATTTATTTATTTATTTATTTATTTATTTTTGTTGTTGGGGAGGGGAGGGGTTAGGGTGGGGGAAAAAAAAAAAAAAAAAAAGGGAATTTTTTTAAATTTTTTTTTATTATTTTTTTTTTTTTTTTTTGTGGACCTGGAAATTTCGGGGGCTGAGCCCTTCAGAGGCCGCTCGGAGCCGCGAGTCCAAACCCGAGAGCAGCGACTCCGTGTTCCGCACGTACTGCAGGTCCCGGAAGGTGCGGAGATCCAGCAGCTCCAGGGACTGCGAGATGTTCTGCACCTGGGGAGGGGTTAAATGGGTCATTAATGGGTTAATTGGGGTCGTTAATGGGTTAATTGGGGTCGTTAATGGGTTAATTGGGGTCGTTAATGGGTTAAATGGGTCATTAATGGGTTAAATGGGTCATTAATGGGTTAAATGGGTCATTAATGGGTTAATTGGGTCATTAATGAGTTAATTGGGTCATTAATGGGTTAATTGGGGTCGTTAATGGGTTAATTGGGGTCGTTAATGGGTTAATAGGGTCATTAATGGGTTAATTGGGGTCGTTAATGGGTTAATTGGGGTCGTTAATGGGTTAATTGGGTCATTAATGGGTTAATTGGGTCGTTAATGGGTTAATTGGGGTCATTAATGAGTTAATTGGGTCATTAATGGGTTAATTGGGTATTAATGAGTTAATTGGGTCATTAATGGGTTAATTGGGTCATTAATGGGTTAAATGGGTCATTAATGGGTTAATGGGGTCATTAATGGGTTAATTGGGGTCATTAATGAGTTAATTGGGTCATTAATGGGTTAATTGGGGTCATTAATGGGTTAATTGGGTCATTAATGGGTTAATTGGGGTCATTAATGGGTTAATGGGGTCATTAATGGGTTAATTGGGGTCATTAATGGGTTAATTGGGTCATTAATGGGTTAATGGGGTCATTAATGGGTTAATTGGGGTCATTAATGGGTTAAATGGGTCATTAATGGGTTAATTGGGGTCGTTAATGGGTTAATTGGGGTCGTTAATGGGTTAAATGGGTCATTAATGGGTTAAATGGGTCATTAATGGGTTAAATGGGTCATTAATGGGTTAATTGGGTCATTAATGAGTTAATTGGGTCATTAATGAGTTAATTGGGTCATTAATGGGTTAATTGGGGTCATTAATGGGTTAATTGGGTCATTAATGGGTTAATTGGGGTCATTAATGGGTTAATTGGGGTCGTTAATGGGTTAATTGGGTCATTAATGGGTTAAATGGGTCATTAATGGGTTAATTGGGTCATTAATGGGTTAATTGGGTCATTAATGGGTTAATTGGGGTCGTTAATGGGTTAAATGGGTCATTAATGGGTTAATTGGGGTCGTTAATGGGTTAATTGGGGTCGTTAATGGGTTAAATGGGTCATTAATGGGTTAAATGGGTCATTAATGGGTTAATTGGGGTCGTTAATGAGTTAATTGGGTCATTAATGGGTTAATTGGGTCATTAATGGGTTAAATGGGTCATTAATGGGTTAATTGGGGTCATTAATGAGTTAATTGGGTCATTAATGAGTTAATTGGGTCATTAATGGGTTAATTGGGGTCATTAATGGGTTAATTGGGTCATTAATGGGTTAATTGGGGTCATTAATGGGTTAATTGGGGTCGTTAATGGGTTAAATGGGTCATTAATGGGTTAAATGGGTCATTAATGGGTTAATTGGGTCATTAATGGGTTAATTGGGTCATTAATGGGTTAATTGGGTCATTAATGGGTTAATTGGGGTCGTTAATGGGTTAAATGGGTCATTAATGGGTTAATTGGGTCATTAATGGGTTAATTGGGGTCATTAATGGGTTAATTGGGTCATTAATGGGTTAATTGGGGTCGTTAATGGGTTAAATGGGTCATTAATGGGTTAAATGGGTCATTAATGGGTTAAATGGGTCATTAATGGGTTAATTGGGGTCGTTAATGGGTTAATTGGGTCATTAATGGGTTAATTGGGTCATTAATGGGTTAATTGGGTCATTAATGGGTTAATTGGGTCATTAATGGGTTAATTGGGGTCGTTAATGGGTTAATTGGGGTCATTAATGGGTTAATTGGGTCATTAATGGGTTAATTGGGGTCGTTAATGGGTTAAATGGGTCATTAATGGGTTAAATGGGTCATTAATGGGTTAATTGGGTCATTAATGGGTTAATTGGGTCATTAATGGGTTAATTGGGTCATTAATGGGTTAATTGGGGTCATTAATGGGTTAATTGGGTCATTAATGGGTTAATTGGGGTCGTTAATGGGTTAATTGGGTCATTAATGGGTTAATTGGGGTCGTTAATGGGTTAAATGGGTCATTAATGGGTTAAATGGGTCATTAATGGGTTAATTGGGTCATTAATGGGTTAATTGGGTCATTAATGGGTTAATTGGGGTCGTTAATGGGTTAATTGGGGTCATTAATGGGTTAATTGGGTCATTAATGGGTTAATTGGGGTCGTTAATGGGTTAAATGGGTCATTAATGGGTTAAATGGG